>NC_082384.1:928826-1006326 GCF_031168955.1 Gadus macrocephalus
TTTATGTTTGGGTCTCGCGGATTGAGAAACCTTGAAGTTACTGTGGAGTTACCGTTATTACTATACCTTCCTACCAATTCGATTTACAATTACTATTCCTACCGTTCAGAATTGAATACAGTTTGATGGTTGAATAAACCGTGGACTAGAAACTGCCTCCGCCTTGTATATGAAAACATTATAATATATAATATCACGGCCAAAAGCTGTGTGCACCTCCGGAATATTATGCACAGAATTGCAACCCTTTGGTTGCGACAGTTTTTAAGCACTCTCTACAAATTACGTGATTTTGTAATTCGTCAGACACCTTATATCCAAACCATTTCCATACCATGGAGCCGTTGGTCTTTCGCTTGCAAACAAGCTCCTCGGAGCTGCTTGTGCAGGCGGACTCCATAGCTGTGTTCGAAATCGTTCCCTATCACGGATATAGTGCACTATATAGGGTGCTCGCCATTTTGTAGTGGTGTTCAAATTCTCAGTGGTTAAATTCATGCACAATATAGTGCACTTAAAATACCCAATGAATAGTGAACGATTTCGAACACGGCTCATGTTTCGCGATTTCAAAAAGTGACGTGAGTCAGTGGAGGGGGGGGGGGGGGGGGCGGGGGGGGGGCAGGCAGAGACTGTGTGTGTGAGCCGGAGGCAGAGCGGGAGAGACATAAGCAGAGTTACGAAATAGCAGGCGGCAGGCGCGGTTCGAAACTGGTGTTATTTGGAACAAATGTGCTGTAATTTCAACGCAAATTAAATTATATCGATGTTGACGATATGGTCTCGTTTCATATCGCGTTTGAAAAAATATCAATATATTTTAAATATCGATATATCGCCCAGCCCTAACTCAAATATGATGTTTACTGTACAAACGTTTATAAACTGCCTTAACCCACAAACTCTCTCTCTTCTCATTCTAACTGATTTGCAACGGCAGAAAAAAACACTAACTCAACTAACCACACAATTGGCTAATATGGAACGCTTAGGCATGTTTAAAGATCAAAAGAAAACTAACCAAAGTAACCATCAAGCAGGAATGTTTCTACAGCACAACTACAAAGAACGGAACAAAAGACAGTTAAAAAAAAACAGACCCAGGAGTACAGAGAACGTACTAATGAGAACGACCGAGACCAATACGATTTTAATTTGAAAAAAAGGCAAGTTAAAGATTTTAATAAAACAGAAAACCATAACCACAGCGACTGGTATGGAAAGGACAGACGTGACGAACCCCCCAGATGCTATTACTGCGAAAAGATTGGTCATCGGGAGAAATATTGCAGAAAGAAACACAGCGACGAGGCCAAACCGTCGGCCCCGCCCATGGAACCAGTCCGCGCCCCCCACACCATGAAGAACCCGCTCCAACGCCCCGGTGAGTATAATCATTACTAGGACCCCTTGGAGAAGGAAACAACGATCCAGACAACGCTTCTTCAACTGTCTTCCACCCCCACCGAAAATCCTAAATGCTCCGTGCAGGTAGGACAAAACCATTTTGAATTTCTTGTCGATTCTGGTGCTACAGTATCAGCTATTTACAAAACTGGTATTTTACAAGAAAGTAACCAAACATTGAGAACGGTTGGTATTGCTGGCATAGCGATGAGTGAAACAATATCAAAGCCGGTTCCTACTATTGTATCACATGTCCCGTTTGAACAGAAGTTTTTAATCTCTCCCTCCTCTCCTGTTAATTTAATGGGAAGAGATATGTTGTGTAAACTAAATGCAGTAATTTTTGGTACTCCGGATGGTTTGTTTATGCAAATACCCGATGATAAGTTGATTCAGGCTTCCCAATTGTTAACGCATACCGAAGTAACTACTGCTTACTTGTGGAGATTGTTAGGAAAACCTAGTGTTGATATCTGCAATATCGAAAACATTCAAAGTTTGTCTAAAACGTCCCCATCTCTCGCCGTTGGTCTAACGCAAATGTTGCCTTTTGAAACCTTTCATTGTAACGCTACATTGTTTAACGACGTCGTACCAATAGAATATCAACAGAAGAGGTGCTTGTTCCTAAATCACACTGATGCATTTAATCCTATCACGCAACTATACATTGGTTAGGCCGGTTGTGCTGCAGTTGTGTCTCTCACAAAAGACCAATTTTCTCTCCTTCACGATGATACAACAGTACCACACATCATACTAGCTATTTCACCAACACATACACCCCAATAATTAGAAAACATGATTAAAACCCTACACAACACAAAACCCATTAGTTCATCAGCGACCTCTACAGGTATACTGCACACACTACAGTCTGACGGTTGGAGACTAGATTTGAAAACCCTGTTGTTTGCAAATTCGAGTTGTACATTCGAAAAACACTCTCCAGCACCGTCTCCTGATTACAGTCCACCCCAGAGTTTATCCCAGGTACCATCTAACTATGGGCCATGCATGAAAATCATGCAGGATTTGTAACCTCTTCACCACCTCTTAAAGTTACATTAAAGTCAGATGCTACTTTGACTTGTATTCGACAGTATCGTTTGTCCCCCGAAGCATTAGATGGGATTCAGCCGGTAATAACTTCTCTTTTATCTCAAGGTATTCTAAAGGAAACTACTAGTCCTTGTAACACACCCATATTGCCCCTCCCGAAGCCAGGGAGACCAGATGAATGAGGAGGGCCTGTGCAGAGGTAATGGCTGTCTGTGTGTCTAGAACCATAACAAGGTCAGTGGGTGTATAAACACAAAGGCATGACGTTGCAATGCTTTTGTTCTTCTAGACATATTACGATGTGAAAGAATACAGGAATCTAGGGCTACATCTAACAATTATTTTATTAATCGATTAATTGGTAGATAATTTTTTCGATTAATCGATGAATCGGATAAAAAAGAGAAACATTTGTAATTGCCGCATCTTTATTCAAAAACAAAACATTACTTTCACAGTGCAGACTGAAGTTTAAAAACAGGTTATTGCTCCAACGTCCCTGAGCTATGAAAAGTCATATCAATATTAAAAAATATCAAAACACTGGAAAAAAAAACTAAAAAAACATACAATGTATGATATACATTTTTATATGTAAATGTATATACAGTATATACAAAAATTAAGTGCCTGATCTGTTAGAACAATAAATAAATGATAAAAAAATAAAGAAAAATGCAAGTTACCAATCTGTCCACACTGTATTTGTTTCAACATTAACATTTGACATTAACGCCTTCTTGCTTGGTGCTCTAACACACACACACACACACAAACTCACTGTTTCTCTTAACCGTTTTAGTCAGGAACTTTGCATTGCAATGCAATGTAAGCATGTCTACATGCTCCTGGCTAAGGCTTGCTCTCTTCTTGGAAGCTACGTTGCCTGCGGCAGAGAACAGCCGCTCTGATGGTGTCGAGGTGCCAGGGATGCATAAGTAGGACTTGGCTAGCTTGGCCAATATCGGATATTTGTCCTTGTTATTCTTCCACCACTGCAATGGGTTTTCTTCCTTAGCAAGTTTCTGAGGACTTCTTTCCCTACTTTGGTGTTGACATCATCATCATCTCCACTTGATCCATCCCCTTCTTCACTGCTGGAACCAAGGAGTGAATCAAGTAGAGTGGCAAGAGGTGTTGATGCAGAAGCTGTATTGGTGGAAGTGACGAGCAGTGAGTTGAAAAGCCTGCAACGGCCCCGACTCGTAGGCAACATTCTCGGTGGACTTGGATAGCCCCTTCACAAGTGGAGGTATTGCCGATATTGTTGTGTATTTCTCTGCACGCATGAACACAGTGGCACATTCAAAAGCCTTGAGGGCTTTTAAATGTTCTTCTAATGTTCTTCTTTCACTGTTCTGGTTTCAAATCATGGTACCTTTTTCCTTTCTGTGTGACAGAGATGTAAGACAGTGTTGCTGTTACAGGCCATCTTTGCTCAATCAGTTGACTGACCATATAAAAGGTGCTGTTCCGCCTTGTGCTTACATCTTGAACAAGGCTGTGCTCAGGTGTGACCATTTGTTGTGGTTTTGCTCGTACCTTACCGCTGGCTAGCTCACTTTTTCTTTAAATGTTCCACGAGACATCTTGCAGCCCCAACAGCCTTTTCAATGCTTCGATTGCAGCATCGATCACGAGTTTCAAGGTATGACAACTGCAACGCACTCTTCTCCTATGACCACCTATTCTTCTCCTCCAGGATGCGTGCCGCAGCCACAACATTGGCACTGTCACACCAAAATTGTACCGGGGGCGAAAATTGTACCGCTTACGTAATCCGCGTTCAAAATTCCAAACCTGCCTGGCAAAGGACAATTGCGTCGAACGTCGCCTGGCAACGGACGATCTAGTTGAACGTTGCCTGGCAACGGACAATCACGTCGAACGATGACGTAGGAAGGTTCATGAACATTTGCCATCATTCGCGCTCATTCATTGAGCGTCACAAGACGAAATAACATTAAGCAGATAACACTTATTTTACAAATGACATTTATTAGCGTTGCTAACTTATATTTGTATTGTATTTAATTGTTTAATCGCATTTAGCTAGTAAACTGAGTGTATTAACACAAGCTAGCTAGATTATGATACACTATAAACACTCAGTTTACTAGATAGATTCAATGCAATACAAATATAAAGTAAAAACAAGTGTTATCTGTATTATGTTATTTCGCCTTTGGCAACATGAGCGCAAATGTTTTTTGAAATCTGCCTGGCAGCGGACAATCACGTCGAACAATGACGTAATGTTTTCGGATTATGTAGGAGGTACAATTTTCGCCCCGGTACAATTTTGGTGTGACAGCACCATTATCATGGACTATGGCAATCATGTTGCTAGGAGGGATTTCAAACCTGGCTACAACTTCTTCCAACCATTCTGCGATGAGGGATCCAGTATGTCTGTCCTGCAGTAGCATGGTAGTAAGGCAGATTGACTTCATGTCCCAATCGTCTTTGATGTAGTGGCAAGTAACAACGAAGTAGGCCTCAATGGCTTAACTTGTCCAAACCTCAGCGGTGAGAGCAAGTTTGCTGTTGTTGCCGTTGTTTAAAGCAGTCTTCACTTCATTGAATGTCTGTTCAAATTTTCTTTCCATAAACTTATTGAAATGGGTCCTTGAGGGAAGAGTGTAACCAGGATTCAAGGTGTGAGTCATCGTCTTGAAGCTGTCATCTTCGACCATTGACAGAGGCCTCATGTCAGTGACAAGCATGTTAAGGATGCTATCTGTCAAGACTGATGCTTGCTGTGGTGTACATGATGATCTTCCAATCAGGAAGCCACTCATAGTTGGTTGTTTTTTCTGCAGTGACAAAGTTAATGTTAGCATGTAAAATAGCACTATACTATACTAGATATAGTATAGTGCTATATCTAGTATAGTATCGACATACTATACTATATATAGTATAGTATGGCACGCACGCACGCACACGCACACACACACACACCAGCTAATAGGGGTGTGACGATACACTCAGCTCACGAGACGAGACGAGACACGATATTCGGTTCACGAGATCGAGACGAGACGAGATTTTAAGAAAACTACAATGACAAAATATATGACTGGACCAACAGACTTTTCTTTAACCGAGTTGCACATGCATTTTGAAATGTTTTATTATAACTCTTAACATTCATGAAATTGAAACTAAAACTAAAATTTATAAAAGTTGAAGTAAAATAAATTAAATTAAATAATTCTCTTTTTTTTCAAGTGCAAACAATATTATGTGCAAAACCAAATCAAAGTTCTACTCCATCAATACAGAGTGCAAATAGTGCAAACAGATTCTGACCAAGTATGTCACTGACAACTAGGTATTGTCCGTGTCTTATCAGTCACTCTACTGCCATTCATAATTTCCGCCGGGTACCCAAAATGCTGCCAAACAAATAATTTAAAAGTGGCAGGGGCATCTTCGACGGTAATACGGGTATTTTCCGACGTCATTCTGGCTGCCTATCCAAGTAGGTCTATCTGCAGCCGGAGCCACTTGCCAAACACGCCCATTGCTCTGCCAGACACGCCCATTGCTCTGCCAGACACGCCCTTGCACTGCCAAACACGCCCTTGCTCTGCCGAAACACGCCCATAACTCGTGCGCGTGCGTAATGCTACAGAATATAAGCCCGCCGCCCAGTCCCGTCCTGATACGTTGCAGTCACGTGACTACCACGTGGTCGTCTACCACGTGTGACTACCATGTGGTCGACTACCACGTGTTCGGCAACAAGCGCGAATGGTTTTTGAAACCTGCTTTAAACACTCAGTTTACTAGATAAATTCGATTAAACAATTCAATACAATACAAATATAAATGAAAAACAAGTGTTATCTAGCGATCCGTCATCTGTATTATGTTATTTCGTCTTTGGAAACATGAGCCGAATGTTTTTTGAAACCCACCCGGCAACGGACAACCCAATCAAATCAGTTGTCAAGTTGACAACAACTGATGACGTAGGCCGGTACAAATTTGCCATGACACCACCACATAGAACGAGCAATGGGCGTGTTTGGCAATAGGCGTGTTTGGCAAGTGGCTCCGGCTGCAGATAGACCCTACTCTGCCTATGGCTGCTTCCCCTGCTTCTCCTCCTCTTCTTCTTTTCCTTCTCCTACGTAAGGTTCTGGCAGGCTAGACGTATCAAAGCCGCATTACTGCCCCTACAGGCCGCAAATAGAAGTTTGGATAGCTCAGAAATCTCGCGAGACCGATTTTTAACGCGACGGGTAATATCGTCGAGTTTAATCTCGTCACACCCCTACCAGCTAATGCTTACGTTAGTTTAATAAGCGTTTCATGCTTGTAAAGCTGGATAACGAATACATTAACACACCAAACAAGAGAGAGGAGAGACTTATGTTGCATGTTCTTACTTGAAAACTGAATAAATGTGAGATTTTGTATTGACTTACCCTGCTGTCGGCCCCCTTCCTTGTCACGGATGACTCCGACATGTATTCTTTTCAAATGTTGTATCATTACCTTTGCGCTTCCGTGCCACGCCATTTTCGCTTTTGCAATGATTGCAACAAACACACTTTTTAGCTCTATGCATTGTGTAGTGCTCCCACACACAGTTCGACAGAATTTGGTCGAACCGTTTTCTCTGCCTCCGCCATGTTTCATGTCCAGAAATAAAAGCAGTCGTCGCTCATACTATAGCGCTCGTAGGGTCGCTGTGGGCACGCATGAAGCATGGACCTGCCGGCGTCAGTTACCAGTTCCGCGCCTACGAGTGACTTTGCGTATTAATCGCGCGACTCAACGAATCGATGACTAAATTCGTTGGCAAAGCTAACGAATTTAATAAAACATATATTATAAAACATTAAGTCAGACTTAAGTCCAGCGTAGTTGATGTTGCTCTGCCCGGTGTATTACAAAGACTTCTACATACGGGATCCTAGGTAGGCCTATCTGCTTTTTGATGTTGTTGTGTTCAAACATTCAGACTGTAGAGCAACCTTCAGTGCTGCTGCCCTGTGCCTTGCCCCACTTGATATGTTATGCATAGACAAGGGTTCTGAACGCATTAAAAGATTAATGATTTACATAAACTAAGTATGAATGGAAAAATAGCGTGTTACTAATGAAATAACTTTACATGACTCGCAGTGCAAGGACAAAGAGATCATTCATACAGGGGGGGGACCTTGATCACAGGGCCCTGGGATGAGACTATAGCCCTGTGATGATGAGACTATAGCCCTGGGATGATGAGAGTATAGCCCTGTGATGAGTATAGCCCTCTGATGAGCCTAGAGCCCTCTAATGAGACTATAGCCCTGTGATGATGAGAGTATAGCCCTCTGATGAGACTATAACCCTGTGATGAGACTATAGCCATGTGATAGAGACTATAGCCCTGTGATAATGAGAGTATAGCCCTCTGATGAGACTAAAGCCCTGTGATGAGACTATAGTCCTGTGATGATGAGAGTATAGCCCTATGATGAGACTAAAGCCCTGTGATGAAACTATAGCCCTGTGAGGATGATAGCATAGCCCTCTGATGAGACTACAGCCTTCTGGTGAGAATATAGCCCTGTGATGATGAGACTATTGCCCTGGGATAAGACTATTGCCCTGTGATGATACTATAGCCCTAGGATGAGACTATAGCCCTAGGATGAGACTATAGCCCTGGGATGAGACTATAGCCCTGGGATGAGACTATAGCCCTGGGATGTGACTATAGCCCTGGGATGAGACTATTGGTGCTTTCAGAAAATGCAGTTGATAATACGAAGGGTCGTACAATGCAACTTCTGCAAAGTCTGAGAGTCAGAGTGCTGTAAGAAAGAAAGCAGTGCTGCTTCAAAGCTACATTTGTATGGTTGACATTCACATTTCAAATCCACATTTGAATGCTGTGCAGTAAGGACTGTGCATCTGAGGCTGGAAGGAACCGGTTGCTCACTAGAGTACCAGCTCCAGTCAATTCAGAAGAATGACAAACAGATATCGACAATGCTGCTGAGTATTGACGAGAAAGAAGTCTTCGAGGCAAACAAAAGGAGTGAAATTCAGGATACCCTGAATGACAAAACCATTACGGCTGTAGTCAACCAAAGAGGCTCCTGGTGGAAATACCAGACGAGCCACGGAGAGCCGGGTCAACGTCACAATATGAGGGGTCAAAATGGATGGCACTGCGATGCGTGACAATACTTGTTGTTCACAGTCAAGCCTATGGAGATGGCCTGTAAACACAACGCAGGAAGAAGAGTTAACACTTCCTTTTATCCTGCGATACATTTGTTACCACAATGTCAAAGAAGGACAGAGGGGGGAGAGGGAGGAGAAAGGGGGGATGAGGGAGGAGAGAGAGAAGAGAAATTACTTAACAACACAAGCCATCTGTCACTTGGGAGGAGAGAAAAAACCAACAGCCCTGAAAACGATACATCAATAATTCAGATGACTGGGGCTAATAGGAGAGAGACGTAGAGGAAACAATCAGCCCAGAGAGCCTCCCAGCTGGTGGCCTGTACTCTGCTCAGGAAGGCTGTTTCTCAAGGCCCCAAAAATAACACTGTTTTAACCCAGCCCATTTTCAAATCAAGCCCTAAATTGCTTTAAATTGAAACCGTCTTGTCCCCCAGCCATATCTGGTACCTGATCAGACATTGTACTTGTTCAGTGTGCTGCGACGGCCAGAGAACTGCTCTGGCACACGGCATGTAGATAATCAAGTCAGCGGGGGAATCCAGCTCTACATGCTAGATTAAATTCATTGTATAAAGTAATGGAAGTATTTGCGTGCAAATGAGTCTGCTGGAGGATTTATCCAGGCATTTTAGAACTAAGAATGCAGAGAACTAAAGGCTTCTCAGAATTGACAGCTGCTAAAAACATGCTCTGAAACCAAAGAAATCTGGTTTGAAAATGTCCTGAATTGTTGTAAATCTAAATGACCCCGGATCGGACTTACAACACGTTCACATGCGGTGAAGGTCTGGACTGTTCTGAAAACCTCCTTGTTCAGCTATTGGGTCCTGTCCTGAAGGTCAGGCAGGAGGCCTACCACTACGGCCCGAGAAGACCTGTAGAATATCCTGAAGATGATCAGATTAAGGGTCATCTGGAGCTGGTATAAGGAGTTTGCGTTCCAATAGGCCTATCTCACAACTTCCTGGTTCGGCGTTCGATTTTGCATTCACTGGGTAAAGGGACTTCCGGTCGAGTAGTCCATGATATTTGACAATGGCGCAGTCAAAAAACAAAAGCTTCTGTTGTGTACCTCTATGCGCCAATTCAAAACAAAAACAACCGTATTTACCTTTCCAAGACTTCCCAACTAATACCCTATACAGCAGTGGGTCAGGGCAATCAGACGGAGTTAATTTCGTAATTCAGAAGGGGAGTACACTGGTCTGTAGTCGGCATTTCTCAGCGGCTGATTATAACGACGGGAGTGCTACGCTGAATACTGGAGCTGTTCCCAGTCGTTTTGACTGGAACAGCTACACCACAGCCCCGAAGAAAACACCTGTGTAGAAATGGGTGTCAGCTCAAAAAGCTGAAGGAGAGGACAAAACACAAATGGACCGGAGAGGTACCGGGGAACATGACTACGCGACACGCCCCCCTGCCGGTAAGTAGATGTGTGCTAACTAGCTGTTATGTCTGTTATTTGTGTTCAACACTTGTTGGGCTATTGTATACTTTTGCCAAACATGGCATGGTTATTGTAAAACATTCAATCAACATCAGACGTTCTGTTAAACTGGGGTTGCATATTAAATCAGATTCAGATTCAGCTTTATTGGCCAGGTTTGCGAAGAAACGAGGAATTTGACTTTGGTTTTTGCCCTCTATGTACAACACTCAACATTTAACCTATTGTTAATATATAAAAAAAGAAAAACAAAAAACAGTACAAATAAATAAATAATAATAAATATAAATAAACTTAAGTATACAGAATAACAATACAATAAAAATAAAGGGTGAATACTAATGAATGGTAATGAAGACTGATTTGTATTCTTTTTTTGTAGGTGCACTGGATGATGCCCTGGAGTATATTGCTGAGCTGGAGGCAAAGCTGCAAGAAATATCCATGGGGCCACAAACTGTCCTCAACAGATTTTGTGTGTCTGATCAGACCATGAAATATTACACTCGGTTTCCATCTCAAGAAGTGTTTCAAGTGTTTTGGGAGTCTGTTTGCCCCTCAACACAATATATTGTTTATTGGAGCAAAGCACATAGGATTGGACAAGAGGCAATTCCAACACCAAGCCCTTCAAGGAAGATTCCAGTCATTGATGAGTTTTTCATCTACTGTTGTAGAGTAGCAACTGGCCTTAAAGAACAGGTCATTGCTGACAACTTCCAGGTCAGCACAGCTGAGATGGTACCAATTCCAAGCTGGATATTCCCTCTAGGATGTGGGACATCAAAGGGCGAGGGTGAATCTCACTCAGCTTTGCTCCAGACGCCAATATGTGTTGTTCTGGTAGGGGCCCTAGAGGAAACGTCAAATAAAAATGGGACTGTTTTTTTTTTATATTGTAGTGATAACAGATATATTCTAATATGCATCTTGTCATAATGAGCAAGTTTAACAGAGTGCAAATTGCAAAACAAATATCTTACCAGCATACGCTCTGTAGTGTGGACTTGACTCTTCCCAACCGACTTGGGTTTTTTCACCACAAGTTCACTCACAGCCTCTTGATGGATTCCCTGAAACGAACAACAACATTTTAGTCATACAGGAAATGCTCATATACTCTAGACAAATACTGAAGTGTATGATTTGAACAGAGGACACAACAGCACACCTGTGTTCTAGGTCGATGCCACATCTGTGGTTGACTGGTACAGACCAGGGAAGGTGGAACCACCTCAAGGCCCAGCTGCACATAATGCGCTGTCTGGAGGAGCAGAGCGGTTACATGGCTACAGAAGCCTTTGCCCGCAGCACAGCTACAGCTGTGCTCTGAGAGACCAAGTTGTCCTCTCTCTCTCTCTCTTGAGAGGAGTTGAGGCATAGGAAGATGGCGGCCGTGAGGCTTGCCACAGTACAAGCAGTGTTCCTGTCTGTCATTTTAGTGTCTGCGTTATTTGTTTGTAAAGTGTCGTGCATAATCCAGTACACCCGATCGGAGCTTCTAAACCTCAGATCCACCTCTCAGAGTGATCTGGGCCCATCTACATCCTTGCTGGAGAAGAAATTACTGGAATTAAACATCGACAGCGCAAGCCACTCAACACCATGGCAGCCGGCCCAAAAGGGCCGCCGCTCCGGCACCTCTGCCAGGTTCAGGAGACACCCTTACCGGCCACCGCTCCCTGCCCTTCTGCTGTCAAACGTAAGATCCCTCCGGCACAAAATGGACGAATTACAACTTATGATCCAAACCGACAAAGACTACAGTGACTGCTCTGCCATCTGCCTGACAGAGACCTGGCTGGATCAATCAGTACCAGACCAAGCGGTAACTCTTCCAGGTTTCACATTGCATCGTTCCGATAGATCTTCCAAACTATCGGGCAAGGCAAAAGGCGGTGGTGTTTGCATCATGATAAATGAACGCTGGTGCACAAATTCTACTGAACTCACACGTGTATGTTCCCCTCACCTGGAATACCTCACTGTCAAATGCAGACCATCATTCCTCCCACGGGAGTTCGCATTAATTATTATGATCTGTGTTTACATTCCACCTGAGGCTAACGCTAACACCACCATAGCCGAGTTAGCCAACTACGTCTCCTCAGTGGAAAATTCACACCCGGACACAGCAGTCATCGTCCTCGGGGACTTTAACCAGACCAACCTATCATCTGAGCTCCTCGGCTACCATCAGCAGGTAAATTGCCCCAGCAGAGGGACCAACACACTTGACCACTGCTACACCTCCATCAGAGAGGCTTACCGTGCTTTCCCTAGGGCTCCGCTGGGCAGGTCCGACCACGCAATGCTGCTGCTAATTCCAAAATACAGGCAAAAAGTTAAATCCTCCAAAACACCAACAACCTTTCTCCGGTGCTGGTCCCCCGAAGCCATTGAACAACTTCGGGGTTGTTTCGCGTGCACGGACTGGGATGTTTTCCATGCCGCGGGTGACCTGAACGACGTCACCGAAGCAGTGACGTCATACGTCAATTACTGCGTTGACCTGTGCATTACACTCAAAAAAGTCAAACACTACAATAATAATAAACCGTGGTTTAACAAGGACATTAAGATAATAAGAAAGGAGAAAAATACAGCACATTTGACAGGAAATAAAGAACAATATATGGCTGCCAAATACAAACTGAGATCTGCAATAAGAAGAGCCAAATCCAACTATGCCACTAAATTAGAAGAACAAATCTCTAATAGTGACACCCGCTCTATCTGGAAAAAATTACAAAACATGACAAACTACAAAAAGAAACCCACCCCCACACCTGACAGCGACAATTCGCTTCCTGATTCACTTAACACTTTCTATGGGAGGTTTGAGCAGGCACCGGTTCCACCACCATCTCCCCCAGACCCCCCCCCGCCCCCCCCTTTCACCATCTACGAGGAGGAGGTAAGGAGCACCTTCAAGGGACTTAAGAGGAATAAAGCCCCCGGCCCAGATAACATTAGCCCCTCCGTTTTCCACCACTGTGCTGCGGAGCTGCTGGGGTTTTTACCAACATCTTCAACTCCTCCCTCTGCCAAAGCTCAGTACCCAACTGCTTCAAAGAATCCATCATCATCCCAGTTCCCAAAACCAAGACCATCTCCTGCCTCAATGACTACAGACCCATTGCAGTTATGAAATAATTTGAGCGCATCATACTAAATCACATGAAATCTGTCACCACCCCCCTCATGGACCCATATCAATTTGCATACAGAGCCAACAGGTCAGTTGAAGACACCGTCATCTTAGCAACTCATCACATTCTGAACCACCTGGAGTCCGCCAACACATATGCCCGCATCCTGTTCATGGATTTCAGCTCTGCATTCTACACAATAAACCCGGCCAAACTATTCAATACATTACTGGACATGAACATCGACCCATGCATCTGTCACTGGATTCAAAGCTTTCTCTGGAACAGGCAACAAAAGGTGAAGATCAAAAATACCACATCCTCCTAGGGCTGGGCGATATGGGCCAAAATGAATATCTCAATATTTTTTTACTATATCTCGATACACGATATATATCTCGATATATTTTGAATCTCCTCTAGAGCACATCATAAATGCTCGATTCAACCATGTCTGGCATAATGTTACGTCAGTAATAATTCTAGTATTACTGAAACATAAGTCTGCATTTAGATTACATGAAACAACATATTGTTTAAACTCATCAGTGCTTTCTATTGGAACAATTTAGAACTTGCACATAAGAAAAGGAAAATCACAGCAAGTTAGATTTACCAACACAGCATTTATTCAAACCGTTAATTATTTATTAACAGTTTGAATAATAATTATTATATATACACTGCCAGACGAAGGATCCAGTGCTATTCTTTTTCGAAACCAAATCCTCAGTTTCCATCCTTTTTTCTCTTTCTGGCTGTTCTCACTCACCAGTCGGAGGTACACGCACCTACAGCAGCGCGCCTTCCAGACTACGTCACACACGCGCGTCCATGAGAATCTCGTGGACTCGCAATGGGCGGGGGGAGTGAGTTTAGAGAGCCACCGGAAATAGCGAGAGAAGGGAACGCTGTGCGTTAAACAAACCCCGAGAAGCCCAATCCCTATGAGAGCTCCCCACGCTACGGCCATCAGGAGGCGCACAGAGCTTTTATCCGTGATATTATATAACCAATTATATTATATTATATTATATTATATTATATATTATTATATATAGAGCTCCGGGAGTCGCAAACGGCAACAATCACTTTCTCCTCCGTGCTGCAGTTCACCCCGGACTGCACTGCACCGAGTTGGCTGTTACGTTACACATGTCACTCAGTGGCCACGCTGTTGAACGCTGATTGGCAGATACGCGTCTCTACGTTCACTTTGTATGAGATCTTGTCGCCCCGTCGCGTGAAAGCACAACGAGTATGCCGGCGGCGGCAAAAAGAAACATTGCGTCCCAATTTATATTCGATGTTCGCGATATGGGCATTTTATACATCCCCTGGAGAACATCTCGCGATACATCGCATATATTCGATATATCGCCCAGCCCTACATCCTCCCCTCTCTTCCTCAGTACAGGCACACCCCAAGGCTGTGTTCTCTCACCCTGGCTATTCTCCCTTTACACAAACAAGCTCACATCCCACCACAGCTCTGTCAACCTGTACATGTACGCGGACGACTCAACCATCATAGGACTCATCACCAACAACCAAGAAACAGAATACCGTGCACAGATCAACCAAGCAGTGACCTGGTGTACAGACCATGATCTCATACTCAACTCATCAAAAACAACGGAACTCATCATCGACCCAAGACGCCAACCATCCCCCAAAACTCCTGTGCTCATTAAAGGTGAATCCATCTCCATCACTGACACATTCAAACTCCTTGGAACCCACATCAGCAATAACCTCAAATGGAAAATAAACTCAGACCACATCTACAAAAAAGCCCAGCAGACTTTTCCATCTCCGTCAGCTCAAGAAGTTCAGGGTAAGGTCCCATCTTCTGCTCCACTTCTACACAGCCATCGTAGAAAGCATCCTCACCTTCTCCATCACAGTCTGGTTCGGCAGTCTAGACTCACTCTCCCGGAAGAAACTTCAACGCATCATAAATAGAGCATCCACAATTATTGGCACACCCCTTCCATCCCTTGATTCACTCTACCACAAACGGACACTACGCAGAGCACGGAAAATCATCTCCGACCCCACTCACCCTGCACACTATGCCTTCCAACTACTGCCTTCTGGGAGGCGTTACAGGACAATTGCCTCCAGAACAACCCGGTTAAAAAACAGTTTCAACCCAACTGCAATAAACCTTCTGAACTCGGAACGTTAAGGATTAAGCATGGCCCTTATGTATTGTGTAGTGTGTATTTCTGTATGTATATCTGTGTTATATGTTTTGTAAGTTGGAACCTGTACCAAGCTGACAACAAACCAGCCTGGCTGTGTGGTCATTAAAAGAATCAATCAATCAATCAATCAATCAATCAATCAACAGCCTCCAGGGTGATCTGTGAACACCATAAGAATTGAGTTACTGAACTTAGTAGGTAGGACCTTGATATAAGGTATTTTTGGAAACTGGCAAGGAGTCTGCAACCGCAGAAAAGCCATGTACAGTTCTGTGCAAAACTCTTGGGCCACCATTACATCTGTTGTTTTAGCAATGTTATAACATGAACTAGCCTAGATGTTTGTCCTTTTAATGCACTGAACAAATTTCCTTTATTTACGGCTTGTGCCTTAATGAAGAGGAAGAAAAATACATAGGTCTGTACAGCCACAACATTGCAGCAAGCTAGGTGGGCCAAGTCTTAAGCACGCTACTGTTTGTAAGAAAGAACAATGAAAATGATCTGAACTTCAGAAGAAGAGGAAAACTGCAACTGCAGTTGTTAGTCCAGACAGACTATCAACTAACAGACTTGGGCCAACGGGCCCTAACTTGGCAGAAACCTGTAGTATGTGGGGCTCCTCATTCCTCCTCATCGAGCGGTTGCATCTACCTCTCACTACCACCTTTCCATCAACTATATTTGACACTGAGCATATACATAATGTTAATAATATGTCGCTGATCGGACAAAAACGGGTCAGCAAATAACTAGCTGAACCTATCTTTGGTTAACCTAATGCTAAAATGCTAACGCTACACACGGAGACTTCATAGCCATGGCTAATTATATTCATAATATTATAGTCTACACATAACTAATATAATCATTTTACACACATTTCACACACAGACAATACGATTTATGTGGATCGTATATGGTTTGCTTGTCATCACAAAACATGAATGAGCAAGGCCATTGAGTAGCCTACTGACAACCACAAAACACCTTAGACCACTTACCTTGATAATTGTGTACGAACTCCTCCACAAAGAACTTGTACCCCTTTCTCAGCCTGGACTGTGGTGTTGCTGAGTGTGACTCCACAATCTTCTGCACATCTTCAAATCGTAATTTTGGAAAACCCACCAGGGAAGTGGCGAAGAAACGCTGCATTTTTGTGTTGACGGCAACAGCTGAAATGACTTCGCCGGAAGAATGTTTACCCGGTGTGACGTCATTTCCGATTTTTGTGAGATAGGCCTATCATTGTGCATAACAACCACACCTATAGATCCAAAGTTTCGGGACCATGGTATGCTTGCCTTTCACTGCGAAGACTCCACCAGGAGACAGACACAAGAAGAACGGTCTCCACCTGATTCAGAAGCCCAGACAGGGTTAAGTTGGGTTCCATTTCCACAGCCATGAAAGTGGTGGCAAGAGTTTCTGTAAATAAAGTATCTGAAGACACTTCATTAATTCAGAAAAAATTCAGTGATAGTGTTGTTCTTTTGGGTCATCATGAATATATAATCAATGTATAAAGGGAGCCATGTTCATCATATCCTTTTGATGGTACATTGTATCGTTTATTGTATTTAGTCTTCGCCCTTATCATTTTCATTACATTTGTTTTGTATAAGTAATGAAATTATGGTCTTATTGTTTATATGTGAACCCCGGGAAGAGAAGCCAACCGCAGCATTTACCAGTAGGGCCGAGATCGTTTATTGGCCTGTGGCATGTGCCACCGCGACCACTGACATACCATGGCATATGCCGTTCTGGAACGGTAACTGCCGTTCTGAAACGGTAACTGCCGTTCTGAAACGGTAACTACCGTTCTGAAACGGTAACTGCCGTCGCGACCACTGACATACCATGGCATATGCCGTTCTGGAACGGTAACTGCCGTTCTGAAACGGTAACTACCGTTCTGAAACGGTAACTACCGTTCTGAAACGGTAATGCCATGGCATATGCCTTTCTGGAACGGTAACTACCGTTCTGAAACGGTAACTGCCGTTCAGGTGGAACGGTAACTGCAGTTCCCAACAATGGTATGTGACACCAGCATAACTCCTCCGTATAATTTCAAGACAGGTATTGCCATAAATGTAAAGGTATATATATTTGGTATTTATTGACACAATATCACAACATAACGCCGTAAATAAAGGGATTTACACGTTTCTCTCGTCCGTGCTGTTGTTAGGATATTTCCGATCTGTTTTGTTGTTGCTTTTGTAATGACAGATGCTTTTGAAAACAGCCGGACTTGCTCCGGTGACGGTAGTTATAGCCTAGCCTTCTCGGTGGCCATAGAGCTAGTCTATTGCTTTGTTCCAATATCCATACTATCCGCAGTCATTATACTTTATTTTAGTATGACTTCTTTTTTTATATAGTTTGAGTACGTAGTGCGTTGCAATTAAGATCAGGGCGAAAGGAAGTGTAGTGAAAGGATGGTATACCCGGATGGTATACTCAAACGGTCAAACCGATGAGTGTGGATTGATGTACACCTTTCGTGCTCCACGGCAGCGATCTAATAGCTACGTAGCTGAAGAGGCGGAGCCAGGCTGAGCCAACGTCGGCGCATTTTCTTTAATAGGTCCATGCATTTTCCACGTATCCTGCATTAATGGAGTCATTTTGTTGTTTTAATAGCTTTCTAACTACTATGTGTAAAGAGTTCACCGTTCAAAGCGAGATGTTTATTGCGGTTGCGATCGTAGTTTCCGGTTAGTGCACCAGAGCCAGGTCCCTATAGGGGTGGCACTGTAGGCTATGGCTAGACAGTCATCCATTTTTCCACTCGTGTTTTATCAAGATGTTCTAGTAGCGTAGACTATAATAAAGCCTATACTGTATGACTGCTTCAGCTCATAACTATTCAATAGGCCAAATATTAAGTTTTGCATTTGTTGTTATTGGTGTTTAACCAAATAATTTAAGCAGGCCTATAGGTTCCTATCATTTAACCCTGATCCAGTGTCATAAACCTTTCTATATCGACATGATCCAGTGGTATCATGGCATACAGGCCACCGTTTTTCCGCTGGCATGCCACTCATGTAAAATGGTATTACCAGTTTCTACTGGCACCTACCGTTTTTCCGCTGGCATGCCACTCATGGAAAATGGTAATTACCAGTTTCTACTGGCACCTACCGTTTTTCCGCTGGCATGCCACTCATGGAAAATGGTAATTACCAGTTTCTACTGGCACCTACCGTTTTTCCGATGGCATGCCACTCATGGAAAATGGTAATTACCAGTTTCTACTGGCACCTACCGTTTTTATAAGAATGATTGTGTAGCTGTGAATCATGAGTGGTATGTGTGTATGAACGGGCAAATACCACAGGAAAGGAATATCTACTGGCAAACGGTAGGTGCCAGTAGAAACTGGTAATTACCATTTTCCATGAGTGGCATGCCATCGGAAAAACGGTAGGTGCCAGTAGAAACTGGTAATTACCATTTTCCATGAGTGGCATGCCAGCGGAAAAACGGTAGGTGCCAGTAGAAACTGGTAATTACCATTTTCCATGAGTGGCATGCCAGCGGAAAAACGGTAGGTGCCAGTAGAAACTGGTAATACCATTTTACATGAGTGGCATGCCAGCGGAAAAACGGTAGGTGCCAGTAGAAACTGGTAATACCATTTTACATGAGTGGCATGCCAGCGGAAAAACGGTGGTTCCAGTAGGAAATGGAACTTCCGATTAACATAATTGGCTTGCCAGCGGAAAAACTTTTGGCCTGTATGCCATGATACCACTGGATCATGTCGATATAGAAAGGTTTATGACACTGGATCACTAGAACATCTTGATAAAACACGAGTGGAAAAATGGATGACTGTCTAGCCATAGCCTACAGTGCCACCCCTAACGGAAACTACGATCGCAACCGCAATAAACATCTCGCTTTGAACGGTGAACACTTTACACATAGTAGTTATAAAGCTATTAAAACAACAAAATGACTCCATTAATGCAGGATACGTGGAAAATGCATGGACCTATTAAAGAAAATGCGCCGACGTTGGCTCAGCCTGGCTCCGCCTCTTCAGCTACGTAGCTAAGATCGCTGCCGTGGAGCACGAAAGGTGTACAATCCACGATTCCACACTCATCGGTTTGACCGTTTTGAGTATACCATCCGGGTCCTTTCACTACACTTCCTTTCGCCCTGATCTTAATTGCAACGCACTACGTACTCAAACTATATAAAAAAGAAGTCATACTAAAATAAAGTATAATGACTGCGGATAGTATGGATATTGGAACAAAGCAATAGACTATAGCTCTATGGCCACCTAGAAGGCTAGGCTATAACTACCGTCACCGGAGCAAGTCCGGCTGTTTTCAAAAGCATCTGTCATTACAAAAGCAACAACAAACAGATCGGAAATATCATAACAACAGCACGGACGAGAGAAACGTGTAAATCCCTTTATTTACGGCGTTATGTTGTGATATTGTGTCAATAAATACCAAATATATACCTTTACATTTATGGCAATACCTGTCTTGAAATTATACGGAGGAGTTATGCTGGTGTCACATACCATTGTTGGGAACTGCAGTTACCGTTCCACCTGAACGGCAGTTACCGTTTCAGAACGGTAGTTACCGTTCCAGAAAGGCATATGCCATGGCATTACCGTTTCAGAACGGTAGTTACCGTTTCAGAACGGCAGTTACCGTTTCAGAACGGCATATGCCATGGTATGTCAGTGGTCGCGACGGCAGTTACCGTTTCAGAACGGTAGTTACCGTTTCAGAATGGCAGTTACCGTTCCAGAACGGCATATGCCATGGTATGTCTGTGGTCGCGACGGCAGTTACCGTTCCAGAACGGCATATGCCATGGTATGTCAGTGGTCGCGGTGGCACATGCCACAGGCCATTAAACGATCTCGGCGTCTCTCGCATTTACACTTACTGGGATTATTAAAAAATAACGAATAATAGTTTCAAACTTTTTTTATTTACTCCATCTAGGCAGTTTGACCACAACCCAGATTGTGGGTTGTTAAGGCATAAAGAATGTGTTGAACTGTGTTCAAATTATCAGGCAGGATGCCGTATGCAACAAGAAACATATTTTCCTACTCACCTGCGAATGTCTATATAGTTAATTCCACGTTTCCTGAAAATATACCTAATGAATAGCATACTGTTGACCACAGCATTACTATAATGATGACTATAGATGCATATACACACGCAGTCACACACGGCCGCACTCCCGCACAGATGCACGCACGCACACAGGCACACAGAACCTGTAGCCGATGCCCTTGTGATTACACCTTAGACAACCAAATGTACTTCTTCGTTGCATGCTCAATGCGACGGCTCATGTACATATTTCTGCATTTGTTTTACTCTGACGAAAACATGTAATTGGCACAGAGCTACTAGGGTAAGAGGTTGAAAAGGCGGAATGCTCATTCAAAGTAGTTTCTCCAGTTGTCGCTTAGCAACCAGCAGCTTTCAGACCAGCAGTTTCTCCAAAACAAGCCTTTGTGGCCGTGCCTGAAAGTAAGTTCCCCAGCCAAGCACCAAGGGACTTTGCATGCATAATTACAATCCATATCCATTCAAGTGAAACTATATATTGCTGTCGTTCATTTTTCCCTGCAAAAGGTTTCACCTTAGGGCAGTGATGTAACGTTTCGACATAAGCCTGGGACCGATGACCAAGCACCCCAGGGGAGCCCCACTAAAGCAGTCCCCACACCAAGCAACGCAGGGGGGCCAAGGGGAGCCCCACTAAAGCACCGCAGGGGCCACAACGGGCTCTCATCAAGGAGAGCCCCACTAAAGCACCGCAGGGGCCACAATAGCTATGCTAATTAATTAATTAATATGAGTATCACATACACATATTAATCCAAAATTAGCTATTTGTAATTGTACGATTAACTGTTTTTATGAAACGGCAGGAATACTCCTTTAAAATAAATTAAATTCTAAGAGAAAAGGTTTTCTGCTCATAGACTCAATGACTAAACCGGGCGGAGGGGCAGGCCCCACACACAGTGCCTACACTGTGTTAACCACACCAGGCCTGGGTGGAACAGCCAGCGAGGGGGGCTTGGCTAAGCCCTGCGGTCTGCTTGTTTATGGTGCTACTGTCATTGTTGCAAACGCAGGCATGCGGAAAAGCAAGCCAGGCTTACTTTGATCCTCTGCTAGGACGCTCCCCGGACAGTAGTTGCAACCCTTTCCATTTATGACACTACTTGGCCATTTCTGAGTTCTTCCTACTCTCTCTAAAGTAATCTCATTCTCACTCTCCTTCTCTATTCTTTGCTCATTGTCTCTCCTCCCTCTCTTTCAGTCTCATCCTCCGTGTCTTTCTCCATCATTTGATCCCCTTTCTTATCCTACTTGTCTTTATCAGTGCTTCTCTCTGTTCTGGCCCCTGATCCCAGAGGTGGGAGGAGGGCTTCCAGCGGGTCTCCGAGGTGCTGCAGTCAGCCAGACTCACGGCCTGGAGGGAAACTCCAGACCAGCTGACATGGAGCAGGTAGAGAGGTATAAATATTCCTCCTCCATGTCCCTGATAATTCGTCCCGCTCGCTGCGGGCAGACAGGAGGAGGAGAGTGGTGGTGAGGCCGGTGGAGCTGGGGGTGGTGGTGGAGGTACCTTAAATTACTTTTTGGTTTCATTCTTTCACCCCCTCTATAGCATTATCTTCCCTTCTGTTATCCACAACTCGCCCCGTCAGCAGTGTCTCCTCCTCTTCTATCCATCAACCAAACATTCCTCCCTGCAGCTCCAGGAAATAAAACAATAAAAAGGGTAAACAGCTTAATCACAGATCATTAAAACAGATAAATAGCTTGGGGCAGAATGGAGAGAAGGAAAGAGAAGGACAGACCGACTGACCAACGGAAGGACAGACAGGCTGGGATTCAGCCCACAAACATGAGATACAGGTGTTGTTAACCGGACTGATAATAGACTATTCCAATCAGTCCGGTTCACACTGGCATCTCATCACAATTGTGTGGGCTGAAGGGGCCATACATACTACACTCCTTAGTGACCCTGGGGTTTTAGCAACCATGAACTTCGCTTTCAACTTATTTTCTCTCAACAAACATGATGGTCAAGGTAGCCATATGTTATTTTACAGTATCAATGTATTGCAGACACTACAGCCTGCCAGACCAACAGCCAGACAACCAGACAGACAGCCTGATAGACAAACAGGAAGGCAGACAGCCAGACAGGCAGGCAGGCAAGCAGACAGACTAACAGACTTGAATACAAAATGCTGCTTCACCATTTTGTCCATTCCAAGCTAAATAAGAACTCCATCCTCATAGCTCAGCCATGGCCCCGGGCCGCCGACAGGGAGAGCCCATTCCTCACATTATAACCACCTTATGTCTCAGTCATGGCCTCTCTATGTGACTGTGTGTGCTTGTGTGTGTGTCTTTGTATCTCTCTCTGTCTCTCTTTCAGGTGCTGCTTGCTAACCAATATGCCTGCTCAGGCATTACAACCAAGAGCCATCCATCCACATTCACTGGCTTGGGATACATCATGATGGAAGAATCTCCCAAGGGCCAATTGTAACCCCAAATGTAATCCTTAAATCAAAGTAACAGTCTCAATGGGCTGTACAAGTCATATCCTTATGACACTCCCCAACCCTAAAGGCAAGAAAAAACTCCCTTAATTAACAAGGAAGTCTTGAGCATGAACACAGGAAACGCTCTTCCCGGGGATAGTCAGGAGGGCAATTGGTTCCATAATTGGCACACATAGTAATAAATTAGTATTACAAGCAAACTTTTTACAGACAAATTCAGTGTATGATGAGCAGTCTTAATATTAAACATTTGTTGACATTACTTTGTGAGGATGTCACAAACCATGCAAATTGTACAATTGTACACAGTTCAAAGCTGAAACCTGTGTAAGAGCACAAGGAGCGGGGATATGAATCCACAGCTGCTACATGTTAACGGACCGGGACAATGTGGGCACGTGGTGCCCTTCATGTAAACAGATGTGTTTCTGAATCCAATCCTGATTAGTAAACTATGTGGAATCTAAATAATTTTTTGTGCATAAACGGTCGCAGCCTTGAAGAGTCTCCCAGAGGCTTCATAAAGCCTTGTGGTATTGGCCATTAGGGGTGTAACGTTAATAGCGTTAATATGGCGAATGTAGAGGCTTGTTTTGCGACGTGGAATTTAAAAGTTGAAGTCGGAGTTCCCCCTGGACCGTTAAACAAAGTATACTACTCCGACTCCGTAATCCGACTC
Source organism: Gadus macrocephalus (assembly GCF_031168955.1). Taxonomy (NCBI): domain Eukaryota; kingdom Metazoa; phylum Chordata; class Actinopteri; order Gadiformes; family Gadidae; genus Gadus; species Gadus macrocephalus. The sequence goes on from NC_082384.1 coordinate 952,594, forward strand.
CGTAACTACGGAGACACCTCGAGCATTCGCAGTTCTCGGTCGGGATGTCGGATACGCAGTGCATTTCGCCAGCCGATCAATCTTATATGTTGAGTACAATAAACGTTGACTAATTCCACATAGCCTGCATTAATAGTCATTTTGTAGTTTTTATACATTTTACAGCTTTTTATAGCTGCTAGGCGTAAGAGTTCACCGTTCAAAGCGGGAAGTTTATTGCGGGGGAGGAGCCGCGGCGGCAGTTGTGTTGTAAATAAACGTCCAAAACTTTTCAAATCTTATTTGGTGTTTTATTGCTCCTTAATGTTCAAAGTAAACAATGTACAAAGTAAATATGGTGCAAAGTTAAAGCGGGGAAGTGATTCCGGAAATGATTTAGTTAAAGGACCAATCACAGCCTTTGCTTTCTCCATTGCGTCGATGGATAGTTCAATAATATTGGATGCGCACGTAAGCTACGGAGAATGCTACGGAGAGGGCTCTCCGTTTCAACATACAGCACTTTAACATGTACACGCATTCTGTCTAGGAATTCAGATATGCAAATACCATAACCAAGTTTATTGGTGTTTTCATTGCTGCTGACCTACGGCCATTCTCCGTTGTTGACAAACAAGCAGTTCTTAAAAAAGATCCACTTAACCATGAACTGTACCGTCCTGTACAGTACCGTGACTTCAAAACAGAGGAATGTCCGAACCGTGACTTTTGTGTACCCGTACACCCCTAGTGGCAATGGACTAAGTAGGCATGACACACTACATGTAAGATGTATGAGGCCTTTACCGCAGAGCCCTTATGGAAGCCCAGATCAATTCCAATTATTGAGGAAAAGGCTGAATATTGGTGAACGCTAAAATACAGATAGGGTTTTGCACTGAGAGGTTGTCCTGATAGCCATGCTGCGTAAGTGATAATAGAGAGCATGTGAAGTTAATCTTTGAGCTGCTGAATCATCTCTATGGCTGTATGGATTTTAAATCAGCCATTAAATAGGAGATAGAAGGGTCAGAATGTGCTGGCATGTGGCTACTAAATGGACTTGATGTGGTAGTGATTGTCTTCGGATTGTTGAGATACCAGAAATACAGAAGCCGACATTTAAAGGTCCCATGGCATGCTACTTTATGGATGCTTATGTGGAGCACAATAAATGAGGAGACAAGAGACGGAGATGCGTCGAGTCAGCTTTACCTTCCACTTCAATATATATAACATCACCTGAGGTCAAACGGACACCCAGCACGTTAAACCGGAACTGCTATCCCATAACACCTTTCCCTTAAAAGGTACAGTTCCTTGGTGAATGTCTCTCAGTCTTACTTGTGGATCACCACATATATACAGTATATATATATATTATATATATATATATTATATATATATATTATATATATATATATTATATATATATATATATATATATATATATATATATATATATATATATATATATATATATATATATATATATATATATATATATATATATATATAAGGGATGGGCACGAGTAGTAAATTCCAAACTCGAGTGATCGAAGGAATTCCTCGAGGATAAATCGAGTACTCGTTTAATCGAATCTATTTTTAGAATGCAACGCATCTGCAGCAGGAATAGGCCTGATGATGAACGGCAATATTACCAACCAAACATGTAATGCCTATTCTCCATCAAAACAGTCAGAGTTATCAGAGTATTCATTATTTCTTTTTGCAAACGTTCAAAACACATTTTCCTTACAAAAATAAATATGCGTCTCACAATTTAAATCACGTTGAACCAAGGCCTGTAACGGCCAAGGCCTAACCATTGCAAATAATTTAAAGCTGCAAATAAAACGGCAGCAAATGGACTATGGAAATACTCAACGTTGTGATCTTCTATACACGGCCGGGATTACAGCTGAAAATAGCCGACACACTTGGTTGCTGCGGGTCTGCTTTCCCGAACTCACCGTTGTGTTTCAGGAGCATATGTGGCCGCATAGTACTTGTAGTACTCTGGTAGCTCGATTTCGCTTGGCAGATTTTACATTTCACCTTATGACCTCCTATTTCTTTAAAGTATTTCAATTCTTCGCTGCGCTTTGCTTTAACCGCCATCTCTTAACTTTTTGAATTCTGGCGTGCCTGCACACGGCACGGCACGTGCCGCACAGAAATTTGATACATTTGCTTCAGAAAACTTTGTTTGTGTGTGTATATGCAAACTCGAGTTTGCCTGTCCACCAACCAAGTTCATTTGTAACGAGGAGTTCTCGAGTAATTTCGATTCCTCACGCCCATCTCTAATATGTACACTTTATGTTGAAAGTATAGAGACCGTCGCAATTCCCATTGAAAAGAATGGCGCGCTTATTACTCTTCAAAACAAGAGCAGGTAAATTGAACTGTAATCAGACAACACGGTCATATGCTATAGACCCTAGGGTATCTGTGGTATAAAGGCTGGGACCAATTTTGAATAAAAAATATGTAAACTTTATGTTGAAAGTATAGACCGTTGCGATTCCTATTGAAACGAATGGCGCAGTGATTTCCTTTTTTTTTACGGTTTTCGTTTACCGATTTTTCCTAAACGGTTATGATTTACTAACCGGTTAAACGTGTACAAGTGTACCCGTGCACACCCCTAGTTTTAACCCCTGAGGTGTATGAAATCAGATATTTACATAAAATACTATTATGCATTAATTGCAGCCTTTCACTATTAGTTAATTGTAGGGATGCACCGAATTTTCGGCCAACGAAAATGGCCCAAAAACAACACGGCCGAAACAGAAATTTGTGATGACGCAAACAAAAAGCGCGGCCAGCACACGCTTGTCTGGATTAGCGCCATTATGTCTGCAGTGTGGATGTTTTTCAATATTTCTGAGAAAGACCCACGTATAACGATTTGGAAAAATTGCAATTCCTTGATTTTAAAGAAGTTAGTACACAGTCATAGCCATACATGCAATGGTAGTACTAATAATTGGCATAATAATTTCCTCATTTTCGGTTTTGGCCAAGAATTTTCATTTTGGTGCATCCCTAGTTAATTGCAAATGCAAACATCACAATACCAATTAATATGCAATAATTGGGCAGCCATAGCGTAATATTACAACCCCAAGGTAGAATGTTGCTTCTCAATTAGAAAAAACAGCAAGTAGGTCTGAATACGAAACCTCAAATCAGCCACTAGAAGGATTCAGAATGATTCAGCGTTGGAATGTGTGATTGTGGTGAGAGTATTATTGGTCAGAGAGAAGGATAGTAGATGCCAGCGGTGTATTCTTCCAATCATATTTTGAATAGTCATGAAAGAACCATTTGACTTTCAAGCAGCCAACATCAGACAACCAGCCAATACTCCACATGCTGCACAATATTCAATGTCCCCCGGCCCCCTTGTTACCTTTACGGTCTTTAATGAGTGATTCATTAAAACCTCAATAAAGGTGTGATGGTGCGAGTGTTTGAGGATGTGATAAGAAGACGAGGAAGCGTTTAGTGGCAGGTGTTGTCAATTAACTATCCTCCGTCTCGTCTTTAAAATACAGAGATAGCTGAGCCCAGGAGAAGAAAGGAAAAGAGGCCCATTCAACGGACAATGGATTTGGGTTTCCTGCATGTTAATTGCCATTAGAGACTATGCAATCCATGCTCGTTGGAATCTTGTGTCCTTCACATGTCTCCAACGATTGCTAGCCTCGTTCTCAGCCTCTCTGTCTACCTCCTATTCAGAGTGTCTGTCTTTCTTCTGTCATGTGTGCTTGCATGTTTCATCTGTGATGCTGTGCTGTAGTTTCTTGGCCCTGAAAACACGGACCACGTTGGTGGTCTGTTGGGTCTATTCTTCTATAGGCATTATTACACTGACAAGCCGGTTCGGTCACAGCTTGGCGCGCCCGGCAATTTCACTCTCTTGCCTGTGTAAAACCGAGGGGGTAAAATCCCCCATCGTCATGGAGACGGCTTTCTTGGTTCAATGGAGAAGGTGTGGCTACGCATGGAGAGTAGACCTCTTTAGAATCATTTGCATAATACGATTGATTTTATTTTTTTATGATTCAAGAGACTTGCATGTAAGATTGACATCTGAGTGTAGGCTACAAACACGATTAACTATTTAAAAGGGCAAAAACTCCAACATATTCAAAATGTTGCTGAACATTTGTTTTTATCCTGACAAAAGCCTCACAAGGAAAGTTCCTCTGCGTTTTTCTCGTAGATCACACCATCTTTCCCCGTCTTCGTTTAAAGCGACGGCATCACCTTCTCTCACATGATCAGCAGCTCGCAGATTTCACTGTCTTTCAAGTTAGAACTACTCATGTTGATATGGCTACGTTGTCTCTTTTGTAGAGACACGCAGCAACACCTTTACCAAAGTCCCTCCCCTGGAACCACAGAGCCATCTATCACATTTACATCAAAATGAAACCGGCAAAATGTGTAGGGTCCGAGAGGGTAAATTGCGAACTCAGGCAGGTATATATTAGGGTTGCCGCGGTATACGGTATTACTGCTGTTACCGGTGTTGAGGCCAACACCGAGTAACCGGCAACACCGAGTTGTTGTTTTTTTCCAGTAATAAAAAACAAATTCTGTAAAAATGAATAATATAATTATAATCAAGAAAATTCTAATGTGTAGAATAGGCCACAGTTCTGCTCTGTGCGGGAGAATTGTCGCGCCGAGAATTGACGTGCTTCCTTACAAGACCAGTAACCATAGCAACGCCGGTAAACAAACCCCGCGAAGCCCAATCCCTAAGTGAGCTCGCCGCGCCACGGCCATCCGGAGGTGCACAGAGCTTTTGGCCGTGATATTATGATATATAAAATTATATTATACTATTATATAGAACGTTATAAGACGCCGAGAATTGGCGGCCAGCCGCTGTCACCGAGTGTGACAGGGGAGTTGACGGAGAAGATGGCGGTTGACCTATAGTTTCAAAGTTAATACCGTTTATACCGGTAATACCGGTGTTGACACGAGCGTATTACTCTGTGTGAAAATGTCCACACCACGGCAACCCTAGTATATATACCCTCAGTCATTGTAAACACGCGGAGTGCATAGTGTATAGTGCATAATGTATAGTATAGTGCATAGTGTATAGTGTATATTATAGGGTATTCTATAGTGCACAGTGCATAGTGTATAGTATAGTGCATAGTCTATTGCAAATAGTGCATACTGAAGTGTATAGTATAGTATATAATTCATAGTAGGGCTGAACGATTAATCAAATTCAAATCGCGAGGTAATAGAATGCAAGGAAAAAAAAAATATATATATTAAAAAAAGTTATACATTATTTTTTGATTTGTTCCCATTACTGACTGGAGATAAGTACGATTTTTTTTTTCTTTTACAATTCCATAGTTAAATAAAGATGTTATAATATCAACACATCGGCCTGGCCTAAAGGATGTGTTGGTCATACTAAAGAATGATTTAATGCTTTTTTAGTGAATGATACAGAACATAAGGAACTTAATAAATAATTTGATTATTTCTCCAAATCGTTCACACCTGGCGCATAGTGTATAGTATAGTGTGTTGTATAGTGTATAGGGCATATTGTACAGTACAGTGCATAGTGAATATTATAGTGCAGAGTGTATAGTGCATTGTGAATAGTATAGTGCATATTGTATAGCGTATAGTATAGTTTATTCGTATAGTGCACAGTATACAGTATAGTGCATAGTGAATATTATAGTGCAGTGGTTTTCAAACTGTGGGGCGCGCCCCCCCTGGGGGGCGCCAGAGTTCTTCAGGGGGGGCGCGACGTGAGAAAAAAATAAACCCGAAAAAAACCCTGAAAGACGATGATTCAAATCATCAGTCGTACTACAACTGTAGAAGTAACATAACTAAATCAATTTTCAACCGTTTATCTTCGTGCAAACCATTTAACAAATCTACACACTTGTATCTTCAATAATATCTAAACAGAATTTCGATATCATTTAAAATGTCTTCAGAATCACAGTTTCATACCGCTTCGTTTTCAGCTGTTTTCATTGAAGACGTCAGCCCATTCTGATACACCTACTTCTAGACATCGTAACTCATTCCTTTTTCAACCGTTTACCATCGTTCAAACCATTAAACAAATCTACACACTTGTATCTTCAATACTATCGAAACAGAATTTTGATAGCATTTATACTTTTTTCAGTATCACAGTTTTAGTTTCAAACCGGCGTCGTTTTCAGTTGCTTATAATAATTTAGGTCACCATAGCAACGCCGGTAAACAAACCCCGCCGAATAGTCGAATCTCTGGACTGAAAAGGCAGATCTGATTCGACTCAGAAAATTCAGAGTCGGGGACCCTGAATGAATCTGTAAACTGGCAGTTTACACAGATTAAGATGTTCAAATGTATTTAAAAAAGGTTAAGCTAAAACATGCTTAGATAAAGTTGTTAAATTGTGTTGTTTAAAAACGCAAAAAGATGTTGTAATGTTTCAGAAATATGTTTAAAAAATATGTTAAAAAAATTCTTTCTAATGTTTCAAAAATATGTTCCAAATGTTTTCAAATTATGATCGGAGATGTTTGAAAATGTGTAAAATAATTAAAATAGCTTTCAAAACACTGGTATTCAGAAAAAAAAATTGGGTGGAGGGGCTCAGCTGAATTTTTTTCTCTGAGGGGGGGCTCACTCTCTCACACTTTGAAAACCCCTGTTATAGTGCATAGTGTATTGTGTATAGTGCATAGTGTATAGTTAAGTGCATAATGCATCGTGTATAGTTTATAGTGCATAGTATAGTATAGGGATGGGTCAGAATATTTGATGATTCCATTATTCGTTCCTGAGGGTCAAAATCGATTTTTAACATTTGGACCGTTAACACTTTTCCCATTCAAATATAAAGTTTTTCACAAGCCATAACTTTATTTCCCTGGTAACGCCTGAGTTGTAATACCTGGAACAATCATTACCTTTCCGTAAGGTTCACTCCTCCAGTAAATAGGACGGACCTTAGCTACGAGTAGTAACGGGAGGTATTGTAGTCCGCTCAGCTATGAGCCAGAGAGCTAGCGTTATGCATTGTACATATTTATCATTTGAAATTCGTCCCAGCCTTTATACCACAGATACTATAGGGTCTGGGATGGGCATGATTAATCGATGATCGACTAATTGATCTTTAAGAATTTCGTAGATTCCGTAGATCGATTAAACTAATGCAGTGCGCAATTAAACATCTTACGACACAGGGGCAATATTTAAATGTGCGGCTCCTCCCCCGCAATAAACATCCCGCTTTGAATGGTGAACTCTTTACGCCTAGCAGCTATAAAAAGCTATAAAAACTACAAAATTACTATTAATGCAGGCTATGTGGAAAATGCGCCGACTTTGGCTCAGCCTGGCTCCGCCCTCTTCCGCTACGTAGCTAAGGTGGCTGCCGTTGAGTACGAAAAGTGTACATCGCCACACACTTTGCGATTTGACCGTTTTCAGTGCACTTATTTTCGCCCGATCTGAATCGGAACGCCCTACGTACTCAAACTTAGGCTAGTAAGTACGAATAGTATGGATATTGGAACACGGCCATGTAATCATAAAGCGGACAAGGCCGCGGCGAAGTCTGGTGTGGGACCATTATTATTTAAAAAATGACTTCTTGGGGAGCACTATGGGCCTACCACTCAAGGCGAGGTTAGCATCGAAGCAGAAATAAAGAACTTTATGAGCCCCTGGATTGTGGAAAGTTGTTCCCCCGCCTTGCCAAGTTAGCACGGAGGTATTTGTGCATCACGGTAACGTCGGTCCCCTCAGAGCAGGTGTTTTCGGCGGCTGGACTGACGGTCACCAGGCTGCGGTCGCGTCTGACCCCAGAGCATGTCAACATGCTCATCTTTCTGAACAAAAATCCGTAGACTGGTTGGTTAAGTTGTAACATGATGTTTTTTTTTGTATGATTGTTGTTATTATTTTGGGAGGTAACTAGGGTTGTGTTTATTTTTAGTAATGTTTATGAGCACCGGCTTCGAGCTGCATGCTCCGTTGCTTAGAGCAGAGTAGCGCTCTATTGAACGGATCTGGTTTAACTGAGTTGTTCATCTGATAATAAAGATCCCAATTAGGAAAACACGCTGCTTTTGTATTTTCATTTCATTTTGAATATAGCATATAAATACTTAAGTAATATCACACGAGAGATAGTGCGTTGTATCAGCACGGCTGTGATTGTGCCGAAGATAATGACAGCTGTGCTGATATTCACTACAACAGCACAACCTCGAGTGTGATATTGCTTTTATACAACAGTTCTACAAGCACCATTAATTAGTTAACATTTGTTTGCTCATTTAATTATTTATTTGGCACCGCAAATATAAATGGATCCGCGACTGGGACTGAACTGTTGCAAAGCAACACACACACTAGGTAGCAGAAAAAATAAACATCGGAGTGATACAGGTATAGTTAAAAGTCCCGGTGCTGTTATACTTGGTCGGAACAACATTTTAAGGTAAAATATTAACGATTAATCGACTAATTGATCGTTAATTCTCCCGATGATCGACTAAGACAACTTAATCGAATGCCCATCCCTAATAGCATATAACCGCGTTTTCTGATTACAGTTTAATGCATTTTTCACAAAAGACAATTTGACTGGAACTACTTAGCAGGTAGATGTTTTTTTGAATTTAAGATATGAAGTGATTTCTTGAAGATGATCCATGGCTGCCTTTGTGAATGTCGGCACACATCGAATAATCGGTTATTCGTTCATACCACCCACTGATTATTCGACCATTAAAAATATGAGTTATTCACAAACCTAGTATAGTATAGTGCAGGGATGGACAAATGGTGGCCCGCATTCTAACTCAGCCAGGTCCGCAGATTATTTAAATATTTTTACCGCAACTGAATCAGTCAGTCATTGTAATTATACTGTGCCCCGATAGAGGACGCTTCTTATGCAAACAATAGCGCCAAGGAGAGCCATGTCCATGAGCAGTGTAAAAACGTAAAGAACACTCGATCAAGAAAATCTTACCTCTCAATCAAGATGGGAAATAGAGTATCTGTTCATATAATTCAAATGCAGACCCATGTGTCTAGTTTGCTTAGAAACTATATCAGGTCATGAAAGAGTCCAATTTAAGTCGCCACTACAACTACTACAAATGCACTGATTATGATGATAGGTGTTGCACTTAATGTTGGGCCACTGTTTTTCATTTCTGTGCCATCATTGAATGATGATGTATGTGAGCCCTTTGCACTGAAAAAAATACTAATCACTCATGTGTCTGTTGTTTTTTTTAAAACGACTTGTTCTTTTTGTCGTTTAACAAGAGTAGACACGTGAAAAATGCATTTAAGCATGGAAAATATGAAATGTATGCATGTTGGTTCAATAAACATACAACATCTGAACAAGAGCTACTGAATTAGCCTTGACTTTGCATGAATCACACAAGCGACCTATTGTGGTATCAAAAGAGTGAGTAGTTTGCATCCCTGATATTGCACAGTGTATAGTGTATGGTGCATATTGTATGGTTCATACTATGAACCATACACTATACAATATACTATATACTACTATATACTATACACTCATCACTATGATAGTGATGAGTGTATAGTATATAGTATATTGTGCATAGTGTATAGTGCTTAGTGCATAGTGTATGGTGCATAGTGTACTATGCATAATGCATAGTGCAGTGCATTGTGCTTACTGCTTAGTGTATAGTGTAGTGAATAAGCTAACAGAGAAACGTACTAGAAAACAGAGCGCGCGACCGTCACTCTGATGTCCGCGTGCACAGGTGTAACATAATGACAGGCGGCGACACACAACACAGCCAGCAGCCATTAAACAGAGAACACATCTGAAGCGTCCATTGACCCTCATCTTGTCTTACACTCTCTCTTTACATAATATTTTGTAATACAATAACACGATGGTATTGCTGCAGGAATCAACGACGACGACATAAAAGATGCTGATCTGCATCCGGAAGCATCCTCTCCCCCGTGCAGACCGCTCACACCTCCTCGACCTCCTCTTTCTATCTACAGACACCTCCTCTATCCTTTACAGACACACGGAAAGGAGCGGGGCCGTACCTCCTTCTTCTTCTGTCCTCCTCCTGGCAGCACGCACAGCAGCAGGACGAGGAGCACCGACATCACCGGCAGCTTAGCGGCGCTTTTCCTCACAACAATCGCCATGATGAACGAGAGTCCGGATGCTGCAGAGGCGTCTCTGACCAGGGATTGGTTACCAAGTTCACCAATCTTAGCAGAGGAGCTACATTCACGGTTATGGATGTTGTAGTTTTTTAAGGCGGAGAGGTTTTTATCTCTTGCAAAACGAACAATAACGATACATACAACACCGTACTATTAATAGGTTTTGTCCAAAGGATAACCACCATTTATTTAATCAAATAAACCAGAATTTAATAGTTATAAATACGGTATAAATGAATATGAATAAGACCATTTTCACTTAGTATCATTTGGCATTAAACAATAACAAATAAAAAACCCAGAATTTAATTATTTATAATTAAAGAATGATAAGTAAGTAATATGTTACTTTATTAAATAATTCATCTAATAAATCAAAGGGAATTAACTCGTAGGCTCAATATAACCTAGGCACAAATCCTGTTCCTGATTGCTCCACGGGTGGTTTTGGAGGGACCATGGAAACCACTTCTTCTCATCCTTCACACATGCCTCTGAGTCCTGTTTACATTACCCATGCATGAATAGGATAGAGAGGGAGAGGGAGAGAATACATATATAAACTTGTGTGTGTGTGTGTGTGTGTGTGTGTGTGTGTGTGTGTGTGTGTGTGTGTGTGTGTGTGTGTGTGTGCGTGTGCGTGTGCGTGTGCGTGTGTGTGTGTGTGTGTGTGTGTTTTCTGTATGTGTGTGTGTGTGTGTGTGTGTGTGTGTGTGTGTGTGTGTGTGTGTGTGTGTGTGTGTGTGTGTGTGTGTGTGTGTGTGTGTGTGTGTGTGTGTGTGTGTGTGCAACCCGGTATCACGCCAAGGCGTAAAATAGATACGTCTGTCCACATCGCAAGGCGTGTTCAGGGTCACGCTTTGCCTGACCAAAGCGTCACCCTGAACACGCGTCCTTCTCCATTCGAAATGAATGGGGGAATAGCACCAACAGGGGGCGATACGTTCTCCTAGCATTTGGTGAAATTGTTACGTAGCCATATTAATCGTTATTATCTGAATGGGAAATGCAATATTTTAGGACAGATACACCATTAAACGTGTTTCTAATGACATTTCTAGCGAGAAATGTACATTTTCCTTGCATAATCTTCAGTCAGGGAATGTGTATGATCTTTATTAATCTTTATTATCTGAATGGGAAATGCAATATTTTAGGATCGATTCACCGTTAAACGTGTTTCTAATAACATTTCTAGCGAGAAATATACTTTTTACTTGCATAATCTTCAGTCAGTGATTGTGTCTGATCTTTAGTTTTATAGTTAATAGGAAGATTTAATCGTCTCGCTCGCATGTTTCAACGACGTCAGGTTGCTAGGGACGCTGCTTTCGCTAAACTAGCAGCTCACGTGTTTCCTGCGTTTGGGTTATTAAACCGTTACTTTATGTAACTTTTAATGATATTGTAATAACCACAGGCAAGGTATTGAGCGAAGTAAGCTTGATAGCAGGTTTATTGGATTCCACAATCGGACAGGCAGGCACAGCTCCACCGGAAAACTACAACAACCAAAACTCCCGCCCGGAAGGAAACCCCCGGAACCCCCTCTCAGAAGGCCCGCCCCTTCCTCCCAGACCCTGTGACGTGAAACACGTTTATCTGAGAGCCAACCATGCCTTTAATATGTCCATGATGTTACCCTGCGCCAGTGAGCAGTTTGCATAGGAATGAATGGGCGGCCATTTTCCAGTCTGTGGTCCATCCTTTAATATGTCCATGGAGCCAACCCAGTCGCCAAAAGCATACGTTGACAGTGTACGTTTTCGTGAACACTGGATTACGTCGCATTTCAACATAAAATAGCGTGTTAGCACACACACACACACACACACACACACACACACACACACACACACACACACACAATGCATTTCGCTGCTAAAACAACAACTTGGGCTGCTTCTAGGACATTTTGGGTGGATTTTGAACGGTATGTGGGCAGGATGTTTTTTGCAGGCAGGACCTGGCAACCCTGCGCTGTTGCCCGAGGTGCAGAAATGCAGAAATGCTTCCTATTTATGTCTAGTGTACAACCCTACTGTCCACAAGCATCACCCCCCCCCCTCCCCATATGGATTTGGAGAATTGTTGCCACGTCCCAGTGGTGGAGGTATCATATATATGAAAGAGGGCATTCAATTATACTACAATGATCAATTAGGAGGCCGAAGCCCTATAGGAAGTGATGCAATAGGTGACTGGGTCGACAACATTTAAAGAGCCCATGCCATTAAAATCTATTTTTTCCTATTGTTTGTTAAATAACATAGGTCTGAATAAGTTTGTGAGCTGTGGTAAGTTTGAAATCTATGCAGTTTGTCTGCTGAACGCAATAGGCAATGAAAGGAAAAAGGCAGAAGAAATGAGCCGATCTGGATAAGGTGACACTGTGACGTAGCGTTGTCAAACTATTATTCATGGCCCTGCCCACTTGGTTGGTTCGTAACCACCCACAAGAATTCTGAAGGAGTCGTGATTGAGCTAGTGCTAAATGCTCATACGTGTACGGTAGTTGTTTAGTTCGTAGTAACAGGCTAGTTACAGAATTTTGAATGCAATGGCAGAACGACATCGAAGTACATGAACTGCGACATGCTGCCTGCCGCCGGTTGCCGCGAGGCACCACCGCCGCGAGGCACCACCGCCCGGCAGCGGGCAGCCGGGCGGTGGTGCCTCGCGCCGGCAGCAGGCAGCGCGCGGTTCTGTCTACTACAGATTGATGTGGAAGTGGAAGAACCAGAGACGTCGGAGAACCCGACGAAGTCCTTTGTGATTCATTATATCGTCTGGCCGTGATAATATGTATTATTTGATATAGATATCTATGTATTATATGATATTATTTAGATATAGAGCTCCAGGACTGTAACGCAAGTGTTGTACACTTCCTTGTTATTTGGATAACCGTTCTGCTGTTGGTGTGATGGCGCATACACGTCGGACTCTCGTCTCTGGTATTTCTACAACGAGACTCGTAGTGGGGGTTATCTCAGCCATGGTTGAGAATGAATTGGGGGAAAGCAACTTTGGCTTTGACTCCCTGAAGTAGGCATGAACCACGACATGGAGGAGAAAGGGATTGTTGACCGCGGTCGTCTCCCGCCGGAGCCTCGCTGCCGATGGACCACCCCGCGGTGATTAGCGCTGACCGCTGCCGAGGCGGCGGGAAGCAGGGCTCAAGCGGGATACATTCGCGGCCAACAATCCCCTTCTCCTCCATGTCGTGGTTCATGTACTTCAGGGAGTCAAAGCCAAAGTTCCTTTCCCCCAATTAATTCTCAACCATGGCTGAGATAACCCCCACTACGAGTCTCGTTGTAGAAATACCAGAGTCCGACGGGTTATGCGCCATCACACCAACAGCAGAACGGTTATCCAAATAACAAGGAAGTGTACAACACTTGCGTTACAGTCCTGGGGCTCTACATCTAAATAATATCATATAATACATAGATATCTATATCAAATAATACATATTATCACGGCCAAAAGCTGTGTGCACCTCCAGACGATATAATGAATCACAAAGGACTTCGTCGGGTTCTCCGACGTCTCTGGTTCTTCCACTTCCACATCAATCTGAAGAAGACGCGGTCATTTGAGATTCATAATAGCCTATCGTCTGGAGGCTCACACAGCTTTTGGCCGTGATAATATATATTATATATTATATGATATAGATATCTATGTATAATGCGATACATCCACCGTAAACAGAGCGCGTGGTACCGTGGCTACAAGCTGCTCAGGGCCAGGTGATAATATATATTATATATTATATCATCTAGATATCTATGTATAATATGGGTTTCTACGAGCCATTGCGATACATCCACCGTAAACAGAGCGCATGGTACTGTGGCTACAAGCTGCTCAGGGCCACACCCCCACCCCCCTCCTTGACCTGCCTTGACACGCCCACCGTAACCAGAGCGCATGGTACTGTGGCTACAAGCTGCTCAGGGCCACACCCCCACCCCCCTCCTTGACCTGCCTTGACACGCCCACCGAAACAGCGCGTTTGGGGGAAGCTCAATGTGCGACTGGTTCGGAGTGGCTGTAACTCTGCACCACGGCTGAATTTCGGGGACGTCTTTGAATACTGTGTTTGTGGCCCACTAATACCTATATTAAAGCATCCATAAAATAGCATGGCATGGGATCTTTAAGTAAACTGTACTTTGAGGTCTCTTATATATCAAAGGGGGTCTCAAAGGACGCATACGCTTCAACCTGTGGCTGCAGCCCTACAGGAAATGACTCAGCAAGTGCTCCATCTGTTGCACCTGCACCCAGCGGCTCGCTTGCAAGATTTTGGCCTGAAGTTCTTCCCAGACCTACACCCTAGCCATCCAACACGCATATCTGAGAATCAGGCTTCTCTTTATTAATGACAAAAAGTTACGAGAGAAATACACGTTAACTTTTGTCTCATTGGCCCGTTTCAGAAAGCAGAGGGGTATTCCACAAAGCCGGTTTTATCACATAACCGGGTAAATTAACCCAGGGTTTGCGGTAATCCTAGGTTTTCCGTTCCAAAAGGATCACGGTATGTTAGTTGCTATAGAAACATATGCTCTGAATCAAACCTGGTCGGAGCAGGTTTTGCGCAGGTTAAATTTGAAACATAACCCGGTTTTGGGTATTTAAACCGGCGTTCACCGCAGATTTCTTGTGTTCACAATGGCATGCCCTTTTGATGAGAGAACTGCTGATATCGGAGCGCAAATACGTGCAATCCACCGGGAGCGATTGATAAGACCACGGCTCGACATCTTGGCATATCGGATGACTTTTTGCTGGAGTGGAGAGATATAGATTCTCGCGCAAATCAGATTCTGAGGATTCTGATTGGCTTGCATGGCTTTATCCTTCTCCCTACACTGCCGCCCATAGGTTTGGCATAGTTATAATGTCCCAACGGCGTATTTATCCGTTTTGATGTAAACAACAACTTTTTTGAAAACGATGTGTGCACAATGTTATTTTTGAAAACGGAGGGGGGGAAATATTTGTTTCTATAAATACCCTGCTACGTATAAACGTGGCCTCAGTGTTTGTTAAACCTCCGTTCGTGGAACACCCCTCAGGTTTAGTGAAAACTCTGAGTTAGTTAACCCTGAGATGAGGGAAACTCTGTTTTTTCAGTTTCACAAAGCCAGTTCAGCTTTATTTTATCATTCCCTGATGAGTACCTGTTTGAGCGTTTCCGTTTCTCTGCATCATCAATAATTTATATAAACAATATTCTCAGCCCTCACATCGATCACATGACACATCGTGGACACACTCTCAGTTCCGAGCAAATTCTTTGTATTGCACTTCGTTTTTTTGCTAACGGCAGTTTTTTGTATAACGTTGGTGATGCAGAGCATGTGTCCAAGGCAACTGTCTGTCGGGCTGTCCGAAATGTGACACTTGCACTGAAACGGCTACTATGCACGTTTGTAGTGTTCCTAAGTCACAGACCCACCAGACTTCTCAAAGAAGAGTTCCACAGAATTGCAGGTATCAGTTTAAGCAGTAATTCATTTATGTCATAAAGCTTGGAGACTTGAAGCACTAATCAGTCAATTTGATATATTTTATGGTTTCCAGGTGTGATTGGCTGCATAGATGGCACTCACATTCCTATCATAGCTCCTTCAATAAATGAAGGAGATTATGTGAATAGGAGATCTGTCCACAGCATTAATGTACAGGTAGGCCTTAATAGTAGCCTTTAACATTCCAAATTAAATATACTTCTCTATACTTCTCTATTACTGTTCTCCACAGTGAAGATCATATGTGATGGAGCCCACAGGATTAACAATGTGGAAGCGAAGTGGCCTGGGTCTGTGCATGACTCACGAATGTTTCGTGAGTCTACACTGAGTGCCAGATTTGCCCATGGTGAGTTTATATACAGTATATAGTTATATCCTATGATCAATATTTTGTTTCCTCCTATTGCAACTGAAACAATAAACTATCTTGTATTATCATAGGAGAGTTCGATGGTTACCTACTCGGAGACAGAGGGTACTCCTGCCAGCGCTATCTGCTGACCCCTTACCCTGACCCCGACCCTGGCCCACAGCGACACTACAACTTGGCTCACTGCAGGACACGAGCCAGAGTGGAGATGACCATCGGGATACTCAAGACCCGGTTCCAGTGCCTTCGTAGGCTCAGGGTCACCCCAGAACATTATAGTGGCATGTGTGGTTCTCCACAACATTGCCACTATTAGAGGAGAACAATGTCCTACTCTTTCCCCCAATGATCCAGATATTAATCCTACCCCCCCGGGTGATGCACGAGATGGAAGAGCTGTTAGAGACATGATATGCTTCAATCATTTCTAACTGACCCATCACCTCCCCAATGTTAAAGAACGACAATATGCATCTCATTTTATGAGGTCTTCTTTATTTCCTAGAAGGACACATTTTGTACAGTTGTTAATCCTTTGTTGTTGAAACAATAAAAAAATCATCCACCTGTGGGCACGTCACCCACCTTTAACTGATGGTCCAGCATTTGTAATTCCATTTTTGTCTTTGTGATCTGCAGCCTTATATGGTCCATTTCCAGATGCAATTTGTTGATTTGTGCTTGCAAACATACCTTATAGAGTTGTTTCACAGGGAGCTATACGAACATAAGTGACGTTGAATTTCCCAATGTCTACTTGGCGTTATTGTAAATTGTGGGTCAATGCTGAACAACATCTTACTGAGGTAAGCTGTTCTGTGGAGGTTGATGGACCTTCTTCCTCATTGTAATTTCCAGCATTGCTCTGTTAGAGAGAAAGATGTTGCAAGTTGTATTGTGGAACACCACTATTAACTGAAGCCAAAGTTATTTAAAAAAAAAAAAAAGGTGTATACTTCAACAGGCCTCTCTACATCTTCCCTCTCTGTGCCAGCTGATAAGGTGTCTTCATCATCCTCCTGTAATGAAACAGAATGTTTGTGTTATATTCTACCCATTATGAAAAATCTGTGGAATATTAAGAGTACTTACAACAGCATGAAGGTCTGTTATGGCAGAAGGCTCCACGAGACAGATTACACCATCAGTAACTGGTAGAAAATTAAGATTAGACAGTTGATGATTACCCAGAATAACAATAGTGTGCAGGTCCCAATACCCAAGGTGACCCATTTTCAAACTCTGAGTCACCTTAAAATAGATTGACATCTGAAAGCAAAAGCAGCCAATTGAGAAGAACTGTAGCCTACTGCTACAAGAAAAATCAGTGTGCCAAGTTGTGTCTAAGATGAATGGGTGGCCATTACTGAGCGAACACTAGAAAAAGGATTAACGTACATGCCATTCATTTGAATAACTTACCTCTTATGTAGGCCCCTGTGTCCTGGGGCGTGGGTGGGTCCGATGAGCTCCCCCCAGAGATGCCCTCAGCAATGGGTCGCCCACTGTTCTGACTGAGGGCCATCTTTTCAGCCTCTGTGAGAGGTGGTGGTGGTGGACCGCCACCTGTTTTGCGGGCCTCAGCCTTTTTTCTGTTGGCTATAATGGAGGTCAAATTTAAATACATACAGAAAACACAACTTTGGAGACTTGTATGTATAAAAGGCATTTAGGTGTTGCTTTCATATAGACAATATTAAATACTGGCAGTGTTGGGATTTCTCTTTTTTTAGCAGATTTCCCTAATTACTTAAATATATGCATCACATGTTGAATGTAGCCACTAAATGCTGTTTAATGAGGGCAGGCTAAACAACATCACAATTGCTTGTACTTTATTACACCTTACCTGTTTGAACTACATTTTTATATTTCATCTTTAGTTGCTGCCAAGTCCGTTTGGTGTCTGTTGGGTTGCACCTGTGCTCACAGACACACATATGGAATATAATTGTTGAATAAGTGGAACATTCAAGACAAAACATTTCTTTTTTTTCTCCAATTAAAGCTATACTGTACGATGTGAGAGAGCTAGCATGATTTGAAATTAGCTTCTCTTCGGAGTTCCGTTTAACTCCTCCCCCACCCCTCGACACAGAGCCGTGCACGAGCGCTAATGCTGCTTACGGCTTACTTCAACGGCAACCATTGCGTCACTTTTCAGGCCATTCAACTCCCTCAGCTGTCGCCATCGCTGAAAAGCTAATCCAATATTTATTCTCGTTTTTCCTCGAGCATTCTCCAACTTTTTTTTTGTTGCTGCCTTTTCATTTTCTGTCTTTCCTTTTCTTGCCTTTTTAAAAGGATGAACCGGGGCAAGTAACGGTGGCAGTGGTAACTTCTGTTTTTTTTCTTCCATCGTGTTAACGTTGTAGGCTCACTAGGTCTAGTCCACTGTCATGAACTACTATGATAACAACGCTTTCTTTGCCCTCCGTGAACGCGCTCAGGCCGGCTCAGGCTCGTACACAGAGGGGAGAGAACGCGCAGGCTTGTGATTGGTTCTTTAGATTCGGGTACAATGTCTCCGATTGGTAAGCATTTTAACAGGTTTATAGCAGATACAGAATTCGTTTTTTTTTCGCTTCTTTTTCATTGCCCATAAGTTATTTATTGCTGTCTGGATGTATAAACCAATTTCAACAACATATTAAAAAGTGCATATCACTGAAAATCGTACAATATGCCTTTAATACTCACGCATTGACTCGGTCAGCAATTTTCTGCCACGCAAGCTCCCGCTCTTTTGCTGCTGCCACAGTATTGCTTCTTTTTAAAAAATATATGCTCACTTTCTGCATACGCAGTCATTAATATTTCCAACTCCACTGGGGAGAAGTAGGAGGAACGAGGCTGTTTACCCCTTGTTGCCATGGTGAATCATGTTATCTGTGTTCCATTGATGAAGGCTTTTTATATCCTCATGCACGGGCTTCACTCAGGGTTACCTTCAACCTAGAGTTAAGGTTTTAACTCAGAGTTTGTTGAACCTGCTTTCTGAAACGGGCCCCCGGTCCTCCCGATTAGCCACTCCGGGCCTGCATAGGCCTAATTCTGAAATCACTTAAAAAATATCCAGTTTGGTATGATGAGGTGACTGATATCTTTGCATCACAAACAGCGAGGAGGATCGACTTGATCTATAAATGAAGTCAATCTTAAATGGTTTAACAGCATGACCAACTTTCTGAAAGATCCATTAAAATCCACATTTGCCTCAAACGATGTTAGGCTTACAGCCCATGTAAATAGTTGAGAAATAATGTTCTTGTTGTTCTTTTAATTGTTTGTTACTCTGACCGCTCTGTTTGATATTGTGGAAAGAATGTTAGTGAATGAATCAGAGCATGATGCATTTTAAATGGCATCACTTTTGGTCTTGTGTCTTCATTTTTCTAAAAAACAATAGCTGAAAATAAAAATTGCCAAATTACAACCATAGCTTCAGTCATTGAGGGCAAAAATAGGGGCAATGATAGGCCCAGATTTTTTTATTTAGTTTGACAAATCAAGAGTAGACCTGATTTGACTAATTGGCTTTGCGTCCTTTCCTTCTGCCCTTGTTGTCCATTTCAAGAAATGCTTCCCATCAGCTTTCAAAGTACAATGCTGACACTGGTGGATTTGCGTACATTTTATTCACATAATTATCCCTCCCTGTTATTTTGTAATTCACCAAAACACCCTGAAACATCTTGAGTCTCACATACGTATGCCACCAAACGCTACTTAAAGTGCAAGCAGGCCAATGGCAACCAAGCGCGCAGTCCTTCCTCCCTCACTTTTTAAACCACCGGCCGCCACTGGTGAAGAGAGACAGGGTTAAAGGTGATGTCCAATTTAAAGATATAGGTGAAGAGAGACAGGGTTAAAGGTGATGTAGGCACGATTTAAAGATATAGGTGAAGAGAGACAGGGTTAAAGGTTATGTAGGCAGGATTTAAAGATATAAGTAAAGAGAGACAGGGTTAAAGGTTATGTAGGTACAATTGAATGGCAGTGTGCGAAATACTGGGGGGTCCGACCCCCCCGATTTACCAATGAAACCCCCTGAAAGCCTAAAAAGCAAAATTTGAGGGGGGTCTCAAATTTTGTAAAAAAAAAATACATGTATATATTTTATTGTCACTAATGGTCACTTAAATGTTTTTAAGCTCACCATGTCCAGTATTCAGAATTCAAAACATTTATTCACAAATATCATTATTTTTTGCCAAGCGGAGCCAGCCAGTCCTGTGTGCGTATGCAAATTAGCCATGTTCGCCAAACAGAAGAAAGAGGTAATGTTGAAAAGTCATACCAAAAACGGCTGGCAATCGAAAGCTAAACCAGAGTGTATCAATCACACACTTTGGGTCTATTGATTGATTGATTGATTGATTATTTTAATGACCACGCAGCCAAGCTGGGGGTATTTGTTGTCAGCTTGGTACAGGTTCCAACTTACAAAACATCTAACACAAATATGCATACAGAAATACACACTACACAATACATAAGGGCCATGCTTAATCCTTAACGTTCAGAGTTCAGAAAGTTTATTGCAGTTGGGATGAAACTGTTTTTTAACCGGGTTGTTCTGGAGGCAATTGTCCTGTAACGCCTCCCAGAGGGCAGTAGCTGGAAGGCATAGTGTGCAGGGTGAGTGGGGTCGGAGATTATTTTCCGTGCTCTGCATAGTGTCCGTTTGTGGTAGAGTGAATCAAGGGATGGAAGGGGTGTGCCAATAATTTTGGATGCTCTATTTATGATGCGTTATTCCAACTTAAGAGGCTATCTTAAATCTTTGCAGTGACTGATTTGTGGTATAACTGGGACATAGGGTGTAGGGCCCGACCGATTCATCGGCCTGCCAATTTAATCGGCCGATTATAGCCTTTTTGAAAATAATCGACATCTGCCAAAAAGACGCAGATTACAACCGATTTTTTTTTCTTTTAGAAATGTTATTGCGCTTAGTATCCTGCAGATTGCGCTCCTACTCGCCTTGCTAACTAACAACTTTAGCTGGAGTAAAAAAGAGGAGATTGAATTTTACCGTACAACATGAAAGCATGCTCGCTCAGGCAGCTGCGCGCTTACCTCACCAATGTACACAAGACGCGTTGTTTGAGCATGTTGTGCCTGTTTTTCTTTAGGTCCCAGGCCATGTTAATTTGTTATACTGTAGACTCTAACGGTGAGACCATACTGCTCAGCACGCACGTGTTAGTCACTGCTCACGAGCGCAGCACATTGGGAGTTAGTTAGTTATTTTACATTTTACATTACACTAATTTTTGACTGTAAATGTATTCTAAAACACTCAAAGGTTCTGCATTCAATTCACATATTCGTCAAAAGTGTTTAAAGTATATTTAAGGTATCAAAAACTATGTTTTATAGCCTTTTTTTATTTATTTATTTTTTGGCCGATTAAATCGTAATCGTAATTTTTCTCTGAAAATAATCGGCATCGGCACTCAAAAATCAATATCGGTCGGGCCCTAATAGGGTGCACTGTGCATAAGATGGTTGTGTGAGACTGTGTGTGCATGTCCTTTCCGGCTTCGGCATACTGCATGGTTATGAAGGCGTTGTGGTTGGTTGTGGTCCGACTGTGCGTGCATGTCCTTTCCGGCTTCGACATACTGCATGGTTATGAAGGCGTTGTGGTTGGTTGTGGTCCGACTGTGCGTGCATGTCCTTTCCGGCTTCGGCATACTGCATGGTTATGAAGGTGTTGTGGTTGGTTTTGGTCTAAGTGAAGCAGCCTAGCCTTGCAAGTAGGAGTTGGCTTAATTGTTTACGTGCGTGTGAGAGAGCGCGCCGTGGTGATGCTTGGCTTGTTGTGTAAAACGTCAGCATCCGCCGTGGTTGGACGAATGTGCTTTGTGTATGTGTTCAATGATGTATCTGTTTGATCATATTTAGATGAATGGTTAAATAATGTCAAATGATCAGTCATACTGCAGGCTTTCATTCGCAAGTGCACTGATTGCGTGCCAGTCTCCGATAGGCTATTCCTGGCATTTATTCAGTTGTTGATTGCTCTTCTAAGTGCGCCATATTGGTGCCAAAGCCAATTATTGTTGTGTTTGCATTGTAATGCACAACTTTGCCTCTCCTTGTTATCAAACATTGTGCATCCAAACAAGTTTAGCCAATGCAGCCTCCAATGTCAGTACTGACATAGGAGGCTGCATCGGCTAAAGTGTTGCTTTACGAATAGGCTAGCATATCGGATTAGCAACAATTGTTGTCTGCGTGTGTGTATTGTTATGTAGGCTATATTTAGATGGATGGTTAAATAATGTCAAATGATCAGTCATACTGCAGGCTTTCATTCGCAAGTGCACTGACTGATTGCTTGCTTCCATGAAATATTGTAATGTTATAGGTGAACTCATTGGCGTCAGTTTGGTTTGAAATGTGCTGGGGACAGAGACGCATTCAAAAGTGCATTTTTTGTTGGCTCGTTCGTTCGCGAACCGGTTCGAATGAACAAGTCTTTAGGACGAACGAACCGAACCGGTTCGTCTCTCTCGTTCGTTCGGTCGTCTCGTTCACCATTCGATTCACCGGAAACTCGACTGAACGAACGAACGAGTTTCCGGTAGCACTAACTCCACTGAGTCTGACTGACTCAGCTGAGAACCGTGCAATGGCGTGCATTCCATGATGCGATTCACCGTTACCGGAAACTAGGCTGAATCGGGAACGACTCCTCCACGTTCAGTCGAGTTTCCGGTGAATCGATGCACCCGAAACTCGGCTGAACTGGGAGGAGTTGTTCACGAATCGTATGTTCGTTCAGCCTGGTTTCCGGTAGCGGTAAATCGCATCATGGAATGGACCCCATTGCACGGTTCTCAGCTGAGTCAGTCAGACTCAGTGGAGTTAATGCTACCGGAAACTTGACTGAACGAAGGAACGATTCGCGAACGACTCCTCGTGGCGAACTGAATCACGCGAACTGGGTCACGGAAACGAATCATTAAATCCACCAGTGGATACAATGAGGATGCACTCCTTTTTCTCTCTTTAGTGCCGGTAATGAAAGGTTCTGAAAGACGGCATTACCATGTAGCTAATTACTAATGAATAAAATGTAGCCTATACAAAATCTGTCTGGCACGTTTTATGAAGAAAACGTTTTCAAAAAGCATCGGACATATGACCCACTACCCAGATAGCAAGCATACGTTGGCCCTACGTTGGCAAAACGTTGTGAGCCAACGCCGCATATCGTTGGCCTGACGGTGTGAGCCAACGCTGGCCCTACGACATTTTGGCCGCTGGCCTAACGTTGGCATAGCGACGTAACCGCGTCATTTCGGCCGTAGGGCCACCGTTTGACCAACGTGCATTATCCCCAGATGGCCACCGTTGGCTTATAGCCAATTGCCAACTTATAATTAAGGTAGCCAAATTGTATTAATTTGCCTTTACCAAATCATTTGAATTTCCTTTTAATTAAACCTAGCAACAAGAGTTTTGAGTTCAAAAACCATTCAAACATCATGGAATTAAACCGGAAAGTGTTAACATTTATTAAATACTTATTCAATACTTGTAATGATAATGATAATAATAATAATAATAATAATAATAATAATAATAATAATAATAAGAAGAAGAAGAAGATGAAGAATAAATTAATTTAAAATGAATTAAAATCCGAGTCGGTGTGCAGGCGGAAGGCGGGTCACTCCAGGCTGCTGCAGTCGTCACTGTCGCTGCTAGTTGTATCATGATCCAGGATGACCGGGGAAGGACTCGGAGGAGGAAGACTGAACTGCTGGGGACCTGGAATGTAGAAGATCATCGTTAAGCGTACAATTTGGTGACATGGGTAATGTTTGGCTTTCTTGCTTTCTAAATCAAGCTTTTTGTATTAATGCCATTGACTTGAATATTATTCTGTTCAATATCAATGATGAAGCCCTGTGATAGTTTTAGCAGCATTTTCTCTCAACACGTGGCTACTGATTGATGTGCTAACTAGCTTTTTTAATCTCTAGTGCTAGTTAGCGGTTTGCCAAGAGTTAGTGGGAGACTTTCCCACTTCCTTACTAAATTCGTTCAAATTCGCTCATCATCATTGTTCTAAAATTAAAGAAATAGTGTTGAGCAAAGAAGGCAAGTTTGAGGGGAAAATAACATCCCTGAGACCGACGTCGTACAGTAGCCTAGTTATGCTATTTTGCAACCATGCTTTTGGCGATAGCGGGAAAACATGCTTTCTACATTTTATGGTGAAATCCAAACATTACTTACCGATTTTAAGAACTCCGATTAAAGTTACCAATTGTAAGTGGGAAATGTAAAAAACGGGTGGATAGGATATTGTGCCAATTTGCCGTTTGGGGAGTTTATTTTTTTTGTCATTACGTTTAGAATTGACTTTATGTCTTGTCTTTCCATAAGATGCAAGGAATATGGCTATATGGGCTTATATTAGAGGGCAAATGTTAAAGAAATACAATTCATATAGTACATGTACCCACCATTGACTCCAAAATGATACTCTACTACAATTGCCTATTGAACCACACGCTGAAGTCCACCTCTAAAACTTTCACATACATAAGTAGTTTCACCTCCTCTCTTTGTTCTCACATGCCACATGCTCACACCCCACTCAAAATAGTGTTAATTGTACTCTTTGGTCAGTAACATTCTCAGAGTTAAATGTACTTATTGTGTAACCTATTAAGAGCTGTAAAGTTGAAACTGGCCACATTCAGAATTTACACCGATTTTTGACTCTGTTAGAGTAATTTGATTCTCCATGGTGTTGTAAATAGTCTATCTGGATTTATTTACTAGTAAATTACTTAAAGGTGCACTAGGATGGTGGATTTCAGGGTCTGGTTCAACAGAAAATCAAACACCTTGAAGAATAACTTTTAAATTCCATGTTAGGTAAAGCTCCAACTGTAAAAGGTTCAGCACATCCCTCTTGCCCCTCAAACGCTTCAAGAGAAAGCTATGTAAGTCTCATTTCCAGTATTTGATTGTTTGCTGTTCATGCATACCTTCATGCACTCTGCTTTCTCTCCTCTTTCTTCCTCCACTCCGGTCACCGCTGCACTTCAGCCAGTTTTTAATAACTGCCTCGCAGTCGCTGGCCGAAATGTTCTGGCTAGCCGATGCACCTAAACAGAGAAAGTGTATTTATTTAGTTTATTTAACATTGATTTATTGAGGAGGAAAGATCCTTTGAGATTAGTAATCCGTTTTTCATGTCCTGGCCAATAATACAATGGTACAAAGTGCATTACAAGTGTTTAATGACAAGATGCATGCAGTACACTCCATGGTTATTCAAAATAAATGAATCCATTTCATAATTCATAGCTCAATGAGTGATTTGTTTACATACCTCTTACTGCATTGCACACCTTGTAGGAGGCAAAAGCCAGCTTCTTCCCTCCTCTGCCAAGCCAGTTGAATTTCAGCGCAAAGTGGTTGGTGAGGATGTGGCGAAGGATTCTTCGAACCGCGTCACCAGGATTGCAGCCCCCAAGCGCACTAAGGTGTGCTGCCTGCAGGTAAGAATGGAAAGTAATGTTTTAGAATAACTTATTATGGCTTATAGTCAGCATACCGTTCAAAATGAACATCTTTGGTAATGCGAAAAGTTCATTAAACACCAAACACTGGATACTGTTCTTTTTTCTCAAAGGCGTTTCGCCCAATGCGTCTTCAGGTTCGAACCTGAAAACGCATTGGGCGAAACGCGTTGTTCGCTCCTAAAAATAAAGAGAAAAAAGAACAGTATCCAGTGTGCGGTGTTTAATGAACTTTTCATATTTGATCACGTTTTCCTGCCTAACACCTGCACCTGGAAAGCTGAAGGGTTGTGCACAAGGACTTTCATGCACTTTGATCTTTGGTAATGCATTGTAGCAAAGAACTGAAATATATCAGTATTATAGAAGTCATGACTATACCAGGGCCTTTTCCTGGGATTTCTCCCTCAGAAGATCCTCCACCCTTTGAAGGTCTTCCTCGCAGTTCATTGGGAACTTAAATTCCTCAGATAGTGTCAGGGTGTGGGTGTCTCCCTGTGTTTTCCCTCCTGTGTTGATTACTGTTCCCTCCCCTAATGTGTCTCAGCTGTTCCTCGTTGTGTTTGTTATTTAAGCCCTCGTCTTTCCTTTGTTCCTGGTGCTGTCATTGTGGTTGTTAGTTGTGGTTTGCTGTGGTGGCTAGTCCTGCGTGTTCCGTGTTCCCTGTCGTCTCCCGAGTTCCCTGTAGTCTCCCGAGTTCCGAGTTGTCTCCCGAGTTCCCTGATTCCTGTGCCTTAGCCTTTAGGCCTGAATAAAGTGCCGTTTCCTGAAACCGTCTGCGTTTGGGTCCTACTTGCCTGCCTGCACCCGCAGCACCTTTACAGAATGACAGCACCACGAATGGACCCAGCGGACGATCAGGTTAGCCGTGAGCGGCAGGATTTATTTATTTTGAAGGCAATAGATCGCTGGAAGAGTTTGGGGTGCCACCCGGTTAGCCGTGAGCTGCAGGATTCATTTTTTATGAAGGCGATAGCTCGCTGGGAGAGTTTGGGGTACCACCCGGTCCCTCCTGGCACTCCAGCTCCCGCTTTGACTCCGGTCCCCGAGCCCTGTCCGGTTCCTGAGCCCACTCCTAGCCTTCCAGAGGGGGACCGGCCTCTTCGCCTGCTTGAGGTGGTCCGCCCTCCGCTCCTGCCTGAGGGGGCCCGCCCCCTGCTCCTTCCAGAGGGGGACCGGCCTCTGCTCCTGCCGGAGGGGGTCCGCCCTCCAGACCGTCCAGGGGAGGCACGCTCCCCGCTCCTGCCTGTGGGGGCCCTCCTCCACTCCTTCCCGAGGGGGGTTCCCCTTCAAGGCCTTCCACCAGAGGGGACCCGCCCTCTGCCTGGCCTTCCACCAGAGGGGACCCGCCCTCTGCCTGGCCTTCCACCAGAGGGGACCCGCCCCCTACCTGGCCTTCCACCAGAGGGGACCCGCCCCCTACCTGGCCTGCCACCAGAGGGGACCCGCCCCCTACCTGGCCTGCCACCAGAGGGGACCCGCCCTCTGCCTGGCCTTCCACCAGAGGGGACCCGCCCTCTACCCTGTCCACCGGAGGGGACCCGCCCCCTACCTGGCCTGCCACCAGAGGGGACCCGCCCTCTGCCTGGCCCTCCTCCTGAGGGGACCCGCCCTCTGCCTGGCCCTCCTCCTGAGGGGACCCGCCCTCTGCCTGGCCCGCCTCCTGAGGGGACCCGCCCTCTACCTGGCCCGCCTCCTGAGGGGACCCGCCCTCTACCTGGCCCGCCTCCTGAGGGGACCCGCCCTCTACCTGGCCTGCCTCCTGAGGGGACCCGCCCTCTACCTGGCCTTCCTCTTGAGGGGACCCGCCCTCTACCTCGCCTTCGCCGGCCTCCTGAAGGGTTCCGCCTTCACCGCTGCCGGCCTTCTGAGGGGGTTCTGCGCCACTGCAGGTCTCCTGAGGGACTGAGCCCTCATCGTCCTTGCCGCCGGCCTCCGGAAGGGTTCCGCCTTCACTCTGCCTCTGCTTGCCCCCCAGGCCGTCCGCCTGAGGCTCCCTGCCATGCCCTGGGGCAGTTTTCTGGCCGCCCGCTTGACGTCCCTCGGCTCTGCCCCAGTCCATTTTTTTTTTTTTGATTCCCCCCTCCTGGCGCCCCTCCACCCACCCGTTTTGGGTTTGACTTTCTTTGTTTTTTTTGCTTGTCGTGGGTCGCCTGGGAGTCGACCCTTAAGGGGGGGGTACTGTCAGGGTGTGGGTGTCTCCCTGTGTTTTCCCTCCTGTGTTGATTACTGTTCCCTCCCCTAATGTGTCTCAGCTGTTCCTCGTTGTGTTTGTTATTTAAGCCCTCGTCTTTCCTTTGTTCCTGGTGCTGTCATTGTGGTTGTTAGTTGTGGTTTGCTGTGGTGGCTAGTCCTGCGTGTTCCGTGTTCCCTGTCGTCTCCCGAGTTCCCTGTAGTCTCCCGAGTTCCGAGTTGTCTCCCGAGTTCCCTGATTCCTGTGCCTTAGCCTTTAGGCCTGAATAAAGTGCCGTTTCCTGAAACCGTCTGCGTTTGGGTCCTACTTGCCTGCTCGCACCACCACCTACCCCAACAGATAGAGTGTCTGCTGCTGCTGCTGCTGTAGTTTTTTGCCTAGTAAGGGCCTGGAGGAGGAGGTTGTTCTGCCTCACCAAGGCCTTCAACTCCTCCACAGCACGCAGGAGTGCATGATCCCGTTCTACAGGACAGAAAAACATCATGACTGTCATGTCAAGAGTAAGACCCTTTGCTAAAATTAACAGACTTAAGTTTAAACAGATTTTCAGTATTACCGTGTAAGGCCAGATGTTTGTGTACCGAATTGACTTTGAATGTTGCCAGAGATCTGGGCAGAGGCCTGTTCAAGAGCAGCTGATGTGTGGGCAGCAACTGTAGGCAAGAATATGTATATTTATAATCAGAGTAGTCAGTGTATTGAAGTTCATTACATTCAAATTTCCCAGATTCGAGACATTCAAAAAAGATAGTGAGTAGAATAGCAGAATTCAGATTTGGAATGATGTGTTATACCTTTATGTATGTCCTGCTGTGATGATCTAAAAGCAGGTGGGGAAAGCAGGGGCTTGTGGAGGACTCCTTTTTTTTCTTTTTTCTTAGCCCTATACATTGGAACAGTACAAGAGTATGAACAACAACAGTTTTGTAAGACTGCAAACTTGCCAATCACAAAATGTCTTCATGTGAGTGATAATGCATGGCCATCTGTAATCAGACCTTGTATGCTTCTCCCCCTCATCTGCAGGCAGTTTCTTTCAGCTTTGAGGAAGGGCTGCATTAGAAAAGAAATCACTCAATAAGCATGCATTGTTTTGTGTAGCTGATGGTTTTCATAGTATAGATTACTGCACAGTGCTTACATTCTCCTTATTTTACCCCCTTCATCATCTGATGTCAGGGTGCTCCTGGTTTGGGCTTTTTTCAGGTTCATACGCGCTGCATCATAATTGGCTGTTGAAGACAACAATGAAGTGAGTAAAGCTTTTAAAGCCTAAGGGGAGAAAAGTGGTACATCCTACTTTTGTCTGTCTCACCAAAGGTTTTCACCACCTCCACAAAAAACTCTCCCCAGGTCTCATCTGGCATAGCGCTTTGGATGACTGCAATTTTCGTCCGCTTGGTGTCTTTATACGGTGGCCAAAAAGACACCTTGCCGTCCAAACTTAGCCACGAGCAAGGCACAACCTCCACCTCGTTTGACTCGGTAAAATGAACTACCGCATACATCTAAACAGAAAATACGTTTAGAAAAAGTTGAACACATTGAATTTAGATAACCGATTTAATTGATTGAAATATGAATCATTTTTAAATTAATTTAGTTGTGGTTGAGTGGAACTGCCACAAGTTTGTTCTTGTATTCTAACGTGACCATCTTAAAGTCAATATCTTTAACGGCAATTGACGTGGTCTCTTCTGCCAGGTTCCCAACCACAGCTGTCCCCAGTGCAGTTGAATCAACAGGGTGGTTGAAAAATGGACGTTGGTCTAAATATTGCCTCGCCACAAAAGACGTACTACAAAAGAAGTGTCCTGCTAATTGCCTCTATTTTAAAAGTGGCACCACCACACGAAACTGTGTTGTTCCCATCCTTTGTGGACAGGGTAAATCTATCAGTGGCGTACTGTGTTGTTGAGGGTGAACTTTGGTTATGGGAAGATGGACAGACTGGGTTGATGCTTGATTTTTCCGTTAATCGTTTAACAATTTGTTGTAATGTCTGGTTTGGCTTTCTAATTAGTTTCTTTAATTTATACAAGAAATTTTCGAAGGGAAAGGCTGAAATTTGGGGTAGTGGGCCATATTTTCTAACATCACTGGATCAAGCTGTGGACGTTATACACCAGAAAGTCCCCATAGATGGCGTGAAAATTCTGAACGAACACTACCAGGAGATTTTCCGCATAGTCACAATAACGGTGGTGGAGACGGGGGGAACATAAAATTGTTATTGCTACGTGGAGTAAAAGAAAATGTTGATACATGTGTTTTGGTAGGTTTTTTTTTAATGCAATGGGGCCAGTGTATAGTAAAAAAGTCCTAAATTCAGTGGCCTTCCACCGATCAACCTCACGGAGGGACCTTCCCTTGCGTCCAAACTCCTTTGGCAGCCTCTTGCCCAATTTGATTAAGTTCTCCGAAATAATGCAGATGGATTGACTCCCAATGCGGGTTGGAAGGGGCCCTCTCTGCCACAGCCAGATCAACTTTCTCATCACTCCTAGGCACACCAGGTGCATAAAGTCCAGCACAAATTGGGTCACCAAGCCTACATCTAGGTGTTGTAATGGACTGTCGCCCTCTTTGTGATGTTCCTGGTTGACTTTTGTGGCAAAACTGTCATCGGTTCTGAGAACCGCATCTGTTTCGGAGTAATTTAGGCGTCGGTTTGCCCATGAGCCCTCTTGCATGCACCTTTCGCAGCCGTAATAGGAATTGTGTGCTTTTATGTTTTTTAGAAATGCCCTTGCCGGTGCATCACAGACAAAACAGGAAATTTCGATTTGAATTTTTTTGACTGATACTCCAAGCCATCAGATGCAAGCTTCCCCATCTCTGCCACAAAGTCAGAGAGGTACTCGCTTGCATCGGTTGGCTTGGAGTATCCACAATATAAACCAATTAGAAATGGGGATCTAATGGGGTCCTCTTCAATTAGTGCAAGAATTGGCCAAAATTGCTGGCTGCTGCTTTTAAAAAGGGGCAGGCCATCCACATTTATTTGTAGTTTTAGTGTTTGGTTTTTAGCTAAGTCCTGTTCTTGCATTCGGCCCAAGATCCCTTTTGCCACACCAAAATAGTGCATGTTCCCCCCAGCTTTTGGTACTATCTCCGCATAAGTAGGGGTTGACAGGAGAGTGCGGCCGTCTTTTGGCAGTTTGGAATCTGGGAAGTGCTTGCGAAGCACGGAGAGCAGGCTGGAAATGTGGGAAATTGGTGTATTTGTTGTGATTGCCCATTCCTTGAGCTCATGTCTTAAGTCCCTTTGAAAACTGCCCCCCTCCTCTGAATCTGAGCCACTGCTAGAGCTCGACAAATCATTGAACTCCCAGTCATCCTCGCCAGAGGAGGCGCTCTCCTCTGATGCCATTACCCAATCCCCATCTCCGCTTTCGTCGTCGTTTTCTATTTCGGTGTAAGCTGGGACACTTGGTGGTGTGTCTAATGTGTCTGCGCCAGCGGCCAGGTTAAAGTAAGTGGGCCCGCTAGCATGAAGCGCTGCCAACGCAGCATCCGCTCCTCTTTTAACATGCCTTCGCAGCGACCTCTTTGATAAAATTATTTTACTCTCTGCCATTTTTTGTAATTTTGCTGTCGTAAGAGGTAGGCTATAATTGAATTATTTTGTAGCGGCTAGACGGTAACCCGGCTGGCGGCTAGCTAGCTGGCTAGCTACAGTTGTTGGCGAATTTGTTGACAACATTACGACTAGCGCTTGCAATTTAGCCGGTACTTTGTCAAACGGGTGGGGTTTGCCTTACCTTGGCTAAGTGAACCGGTTTACTTGTTTGTTTGTTTTGGTATTGTTTGACGTGTTTACTGGACGATGTGAAGTTGTCGGCATCAAATGTGGTTGTTGGCAGGCAGCTGACGGTTATTTTTTGTTGTTATATGGTCGCGAGCTTTGTTGACGGTTATTTTTTGATGTTATATGGTCGCAAGCTTATTGCTGTTATTGTTGCATATCATATCAGTTTGGACCCGTTTCTCTAAAAAGAAAACATGCTACATCAGGGGTCCTGTACTGATGAAGCAATATTGTAAGCAAAGCAATAAAGTAGTGTTATCAGGGTAGCACCAGTGCTATCTTGTACTCATTTCCCTAATATGTGGTTTATCCCCCCCCGGTTTATCTGTCCCTACTCCCCCAATCCCTTAACCTCCCCATCTACCAATACTTTTCAGTTCCCATCTCTCAGACTTACCTGATCCTCCATCCAAACTCTGATGTTGGAATCCATGCTGTCCAGTCCATGTGAAGAGCACAGGAAGGCTTGTTGCAGCACACTTAATAGTAAGCTGTGTGTGTGTGTGTGTGTGTGTGTGTGTGTGTGTGTGTGTGTGGTAGAGAGAATGATGTGCGCTCCAGGGTTTGACATTAGCTTTTTAGCAACTGTTGTGACTTTTCTTTCCAAAGACTTACCTGTCAAAGTGAACACTGAGACTGAAATTGTTTCTAGCCACAACCAAGTTTTACCAGCGCTTTGCCGGTTGGCAGGTGCCAATGTCAAGCCCTCATGTGCGCCCATGACTGTGTTTGACTGTTGATGAGCATGCATTGATATTAATCTCTCCTTATTCCATGTTGTATACTGTGTCTGTTTTTACTCAGGTAGGGTATCACCATATGTCTGGTTGAGCTCCACAAAAGATCTCGTCTGGCTCAGCTGTTTGAAGCGCATCTACCTAAATGTGTCATCACAGTGGTCTCCTTCTCTCCCTCCCCACCTCCCTCTCTCCCTCCCCACCTCCCTCTCTCCCTCCCCACCTCCCTCTCTCCCTCCCCACCTCCCTCTCTCCCTCCCCACCTCTCTCCCTCCCTCCCTCCCTTATCACTCCTAGGCACACCAGGTGCAAAGTCCAGCACAGATTGGGTCACCAAGCCTACATCTAGGTGTTGTAATGGACTGTCCGCTTTTAAAGCCTAAGAGGAGAAAAGTGACCTGGGCCCTCTTGCATGCACCTTTCGCAGTCGTAATAGGAATTGTGTGCTTTTATTTTTTTTAGAAATGCCCATGCCTGTGCATCACAGACAAAACAGGAAATTTCGATTTTAATTAGAACAGTAACCCGGCTTGCGGAGGTACCTTCCCTTACACCCAAACTCCTTTTCTGTACATAGTTTCTCATTTATTTATTTTGTCTGTTCAGTCAAATTGCAAAGATTTTATTTATATATTGCATTTCATTTTCATCAGTTGTTTGCACTGACATACACATGACAATTAAAACTTGCGTTGTACTATTTTATACATCAGTGTTTTGCCTTTTTTTCTTGCTAATGAAACATCTTAGCCTGCAGTGAGCAGGGTCGATCAATCGTTGTGTTTCAATGGGGTTCTTTGCTCTTTATTCCACTGTTCCCAACCATGTCAAATGCAATCTCTCCATATAAGCCATTAACCTCAACATTTAAATCCATACGAAAACACCTGAGATTAATGCTTGGGGGAAAGGGTCCCATTGTGAAGAGGGCCAACAGAGGTGTTTATAATTCTTTTGACAATTATGTATCAATTTGTTAAATTAAAATCGTTAGATTGGTTTTGCAGGTAAGTGAACAGCCTGACTGCTTTGAGCCTTCAAACTTTAGCTACACTGTTGTGATGGTGGTTTCTGTTCTACTGTAGCATACAATAGGCCTACATAAAGAAGGCATTAAAAACAAAGGTGTTGGGGGGGGGGGGGTCTTGCATCATGTGTGCTCAACATACAGCATGCTATTGCTGAAATGGCTGTTTTTTTTTGGGGGGGGGGGGCAGCACGCTGTACCTATTGGGTTTTACATATTTAAGATTTTAAGATCAATTGCTCCATGTTCATTAACTTGCACGTCTGCCTAAATGAAAGGGAAAGGGGAAAATCTTTTTCAGATGAAAATGTATAACATTTCTGAAAAGTAAAAAAAAAAAAACTACAATGGTACAGCTCAAACGGGCAGTCATGGGTAAGCGGTTAGGGTGTCAGACTTGTATCCCAGAGGCATAAATGCAATTTCGTTGTGTGCAGTGTTCACTTGTGTGCTGTGGAGTGCTGTGTCACAATGACAATGGGAGTTGGAGTTTCCCAATGGGCTTTCACACGTTTCACACAAATGTGCTTTTTTTTCTTGGAACTGCTGTACCTATTGGTTCAGGCTGTGTTTACAATCATTGCTTCTGTTACAATATACAGCATTGCCTGAAAAAAAAATACAAACACACAAATACACAAAAAGATTCCTCTAACTCTTGATTTTTTACGTCGGCTTTCTGACCAAACGCCAACGCTTGCTGCTGCTTGAGGTTGGGCCAACGATGGCCCGAGGGTGGTTTGACGCCAAAGCTTGGTGTTGGGCCAACGATGGCCCGACAATGTTTTGACGTTGGAAGTCGGGGATTAAAAAATACATTCAGACCGACTAAATAGTAAAGGGAAATGTTTAATTCGACAGCGCTGAGTTAAAATGTATAGGAATTGATCAGCCTGTGACTTTTTTTTTTAATCTTCTAACTCGTGATTTTTTACGTCGGCTTTCCAACCATATGCCAACACTTGCTGCTGCGGAAGCCGAGGTTGGCATGAGGGTGGCCCAACGTTGGAATTCCACCGCCAACCTTTCCAACCAGTCGCCAACCAATGCCGCAGTTGGGCCAACGTGTGCTTGCTATCTGGGTATGTTCTGCTCCATGTATCCAATGTTGACAACGTGACATGATACGGCTAAGCTAACAACATAAAAAAGACTGCGTGTTTAAGTTCAGAAGGGCCAAAGGTGTGGCTACAACCAGCACTACAAAAGTTGTCAAGATTGAAAAAGAAAAAAAAAATTTGTTGCACAGCTGAACGCTGTATCACATCGGGAGCTGGCTGTTCTCAATTCACAACACGCATTCCATCAAAACTAGCCTACATCAGGCATTCTGACCAAAACTCATGAACTCCCACCCTCAATTATTCCAGAATTCAAGAATGACCAAAAGTCACTTTGTGGTCAACAAGAGACTGACTCCACCGACTATCAATTGCAAGTTAAAACAGCCGACCACTTGAGTGCAAAAAACACAAAAGACCTCCCCACAGCACCAGCAAATCTTAAGCAATAAATATCGCGTCTTACCTATATGTGGCAGTGGTCTGCAGATGCATCCCGTGGTGTAGCCTACCACATCCATTTAGTTCAACAGGTTATCGTTCTGATACTGTCCATGGTACTAGCAACCTGCTCTGGTGCTTTTTACCTATGTATTCAGGATAATAAATACTTGATTGTCTGATGCCTCATCATCCCAGCAAAAGACTATTGGTATTATTAGTAATGGCTACTTGCCAAATCGAATAAACAACTTCACACAGTGCGTCTTTTTCCAATGTATTTGTTATCATTCATAGTGTTGATCAGCAGAGAAATAGTCCGCCAAAGACGTTGACGTCGCTTAGCAACCGAAGACGCTGGGGTTGAAAAGTTACCGGACCTCTTGAGGAGTGATACAAAAGACGTCATTATATATGGAAGCATATATGTAGCAAAATTCAAATGGCAATGCAATTTGCAATTACATTATGCAATTGACAATTCATTATGCAATTTTATAATGTAATTGGTAAATACGTTATTCAAAGTGTATTTTAATATGCAAAGTGACAATGCAATCCTCAATTAATTTGCAAAAGTTATAACAATAAAAATAGAATAACATTTTGTCAAATTCTTTGAGTTCCTTTGTTCAAATTGAAAAGCTATAGCGTCCCCGTGATTGCAATCCACTTCGCCACGCTCCGTGTGTTGCGATATTCAAATGACATTTCAATCCGCAAAACGAACGCTTTGCAAAAGATTTGGCAAAACATTTGCAAAACGTTTTCCAAAACGTAATCCAAAACATTTTTCAAAAAGTCAATATGCAAAGTGTCAAACGTATCAGCCAATCAGCGTCTGGGCGGGAACTACGTCACTTGCTCGTAATTTCCTTGTCTAGTGATGGGAATTTCGATTCACTTAGAAGATTCATAGTCCTTTGAGTGAATCACTAAAAAGATCAGAATCTTTTGAGTCCTTTGAATCTGAATCAGTTGAAATTTTGTCGCTGAATGAGCCCAGCAGCCCACTCCCTAGTGCCTAATGCGCACGCTCACAGCAAACCACTGTAATGCAGTTTTGAGGATATCCAGGGGAAATACGCAAGAAGGACTTTCTCAGCGCAGGCCGAACATTATGGAACATATTTGAATATTAAAAAGCAGGGACGTGCACAGGAAGTTTGAGGGGCAGTTGCTCTGACCTGAAAAAAGGGCACCCCACCCCCCCCCCCCCCAAAAAAAAAAAAAAACTCACAGGCTATATGATGGACTGAGAATAACAGGGTCTTTATTAATATATTAATACAAATAAGTAAAACACTGAAATAACTACTACTAACGATAATGCAGAAAAACATGACTTGAAGAAGAAGAACATAACATGAACACAAACATAATTAAACAACATCCTATCAAGTCACTGATAAGTTTCTCCAAATTGACATTTTAAAAATGCAAAGCTTCAAAAGAGAAGCCTTCAGAACCTCTTCTTTGTCGATTGGTATGTCCTTCTCTATGGACAGCAGGAGGAGGTCAGACAGCCGCTCTTGACCACACTGATTTCGGAGCACATCACTACCCTGTAGTGATGTGCTCCTCTTTGCTGCCTCCTTTAGTTGTCTCTCTCTCTCCTGAATCCTCCTCTTTTTACTGGGCATTTCGGCTTCACTTAACAATAACAAACAATACCCAAAATAGTGATAAGATTTAGGCATGAACCATTTTGAATGAAATAATTCATGTGATGCATTACTTCCATCATTTATTCTTCTTGTTAAAACGAAATGTTAGAAACTAACTATCAGCAGACATGGAGCTTAGTTTGCCTACCAAAAAATGTGTAGACTATGTGATAACGGGCTGCTTGTCTGCAAGCTAGCTAGCTGTCTGATTATTTAGGCTAAACGTTACGTGGCAAACTGAGCCTGGATTTATGAAGATTGTAATTAATTGCATAAAACGTGATGATGATTGTTTGTTTGTTATACATCTCAAATGCACCTTTTCCGAGAACATCAAGGCAGTCGTCTCACAGGTGCCGGTGTTCCGGTCGCGTGCAGCGCTGCAGCTAGGAAAAAAAACTCGCCGCCTCCATTCATTTCAATGAGGGAAGGGCGGCAGAGGGGAGGCGGCAAAAGCGGCTGTTGCCGCGCGGCAGAGTTTGCCCTCCCCCTTCTGACTTTCACTCTCAGTGCCCGAACGGAATTGAATGAGGCTACGCTTACTTTATGAAATGTTTCGAGTGGCGATTATTTTTATCTAGGCCTACATGAAATTCTGCATCCATTAAATGATTAAAAAAAATATATATATATATTTTATTTTTTTCCTCGGAAGGGCAACCTGAGTCGAGGAGGGCATATGGGCAGTTGCCCAAGCAACCTGAGCAACCCCCCTGTGCACGTCCCTGTTAAAAAGGATGCATTGCAAACATCGGAGATGTCGCCAACGTGACTGCTATCTGAATTAGGAAAAAAACGTATGGATTAATTTTTTTTCTTCACATAGTCAGTTCACATAGTCAGCAAACAACTTTATTTTTAATAAGCCACTTTCATTTTAGAATACAATCTCTCGTAAAATAATGCCTTTGTAACAAAAGAGTTTAACGATTTACATTCAGTACGAGCCCGACCCATTTAGTATGAGTCTGTTGAGTTGGTCTTTCACTCAACAGGATATGAGTCCGACCCATTCAATGTGAGTAATTTGAGTTAGTCTTTCACTCAACCAGATACGAGTCCGACCCATTTCAACTGAGTCCTTTGAGTTAGTCTTTCACCCAGCCGGATACGAGTCCGACCCATTTCAACTGAGTCCTTTGAGTTAGTCTTTCACCCAGCCGGATACGAGTCCGACCCATTTCAACTGAGTCCTTTGAGTTAGTCTTTCACCCAGCCGGATACGAGTCCGACCCATTTCAACTGAGTCCTTTGAGTTAGTCTTTCACCCAGCCGGATACGAGTCAGACCCATTTCATCTGAATCCTTTGAGTTAGTCTTTCACTCAACCGGATACGAATCCGACCCATGAATTCGCTCAGTCTATGGATCTGGATCTGTGTACAGCTCTGTCTACAGGAAGTTCTTATTCAACCACGCAGCTGGCAGCTCCGGGTCCGTATGCTTAATCTAAGTTACTATGCAGATGAAAAACAGATGTGTTAATGTTGTTATAGACCTACAGTTTGATGACATTCGTGCATTGTTTTAATAATGTCGTCCGTAGCAGCCAGAACCGAAAGATTCGGGTTAATTTAGACCACGGACTCGTGACTCATGGGTGAATGTAAAGGTGCGGCCACACCAGACGCGTATCTCGCGTAAAAATTACGCGAGATACGCGCGTAAAATGTTGCTTGACCATTTTGTGTCAAAAGTGGTCGCATACGCGCCATACGCGCCTACGTCACTCGCCTAGATGAGTCCATGTCCATGCAAGTGAACGGAGCGTTCCCTCTTCGTCATAACTATCAAACCAAACATCCTTCACATTCACAGAGCGAACATTACGAAAGTAAAATGCACATTTCTCGCTAAAAATGTTTCCATAAACGCATTTAATGGCGTAACTATGTTACTATTTCCACCCAGAATAAAGATAGTTGTCGGCCGTGGCTGCTCTGGAGTCCGAGGTAGGAAACCCAAACGCCGCCGTGTTTGGGTGATAGAGTTTAGATCGGGTTAGATTAAATAATCTCGGATATAAATAACAATAATCGGGTTAAATAACTTCACATGGTGTGTCTGGTGTGTTTCCAGCATTCGTAGTGTTGATCAGCAGATATATAGTCCGCCAAGACGTTGAGGTTGCTTAGTAACCAGAGACTCTGTCCATGCAAGTGAACGGAGCGTTCCCTCTTCGTCATAACTATCAAACCAAACATCCTTCACATTCACCGAGCGAACATTATGAAAGTAAAATGCACATTTCTCGCTAGAAATGTTTCCATAAAAGCATTTAATGGCGTAACTATGTTACTATTTCCACACAGAATAAAGAAAGATGTCGGCCGTATGCTTCTGTCCAAGCTCACTACTCAAGCTCAACGCTGATTGGGTAACACGGCTAATCGTCATGCGTATGAGCGTAAAAAGTAAAAAAATTTGAACTCTTGAAATGTACGCGATATACGCGCGTATAGCGCGTAAATATACGCGCCTCATACGCGCAATACGCGCGTAAAATGTTGCTTATACGCGTATTACGCGTTTCACGCGTAATACGCGCGTAAACCAATGGTTCCCTATGGAAAAAATGGCGATTTCATACGCGAAGTACGCGAGATACGCGTCTGTTGTGGCCGCACCTTAAGGATTCGGTTCTTTGAATCCGATTGACTCAGATTCAACCATCACTATTGTTCACATGTTCACTTCTAGCAGAGACTAGCTGTGTTCGAAATCGTTCCCTATCATGGATGTAACTAAATAGGGTGCACGCCATTTTGTAGGGTGTTCGAATTCTCAGTGGTCCACTATATAGGGCACTATATAGTGGACTTAAAATAGGGTACATACGATGTTCCCTACATGTTACTCCCGTATACCCAGTGGTGTAGTCTATTTTATTGTAGTGAGTATACTGTGATAATACCCTCCCAGCCTCGTACAAACCCGTCCCACCGGTACGTGTACGTGTGTGGCACTTATGGGGTGTCGCACCACACTCACCAACGCAGGGGTCTACAACCCGCTGATTTAAGAGTATAACGATTATCAACAATCATGGAAAGCTGGGTAGGTTTATCAGTTTTAATAACAGTATGAACAAATAGAACACAAAAATTACAAGTTGTCCTTTGTATCTATCGTAGCAATAGCACATGCTAAACAAGGACAAAATCTACTCAAAATAATTTAATGAACTGTTTACAACCATGGCTAACCAGTGCATGAGAAGGAGATGACTGGGGACTAATGTTACTCTCTTTCAATTGCTCTAATTTGAGCTCTTACTGTTGTTATCTAACATACCATACAGTAGGGGAGAGCCGGGTCGATTGAAACACGGGACGATTGAAACACAGCGATTTACTCGAAAACCACGCAAGGCTTTCACGTCAAAATTCGTCACTACGTTCAGCAAGCAAGACTGACCAACCCCGGGAAATTTTGTGTAATGACGTCACGCCGTTCAAAGGTTATCCCGCAAACCTGTTTTCGAGAGCTGTAAGTAAAATCCTTCCTGCGGTAGTTTTTTTTAAATAAATAGTTGTATTTTATGTTTCATGCCATAATAATATCACTATACAACAGATGAATTAGTATTTAAACCTGTGATAAAGTGTGCAATGTCACAGTTTTGAAGTTTAGAGGTAAAAAAGGTTTAAGTGTCAGTAGTTGCTGTCGGGACGATTGAAACACCTGTTTCAAACGTCCCGCACATCATCATGCGTAATTACGCGAACATTGCACGATCATTACCTGTATAAATCACAGAATTAATAAATGTTTTGCAATGAATAACTATTGCTTTGAATTAATAACATATTTTGAATGAACAAAACGTGTTTATCACATGCATCAACAGATTATTACTGAGTGAAAAATGCCGCGCGTGAGAAGGAGAACCACCTCCCGTGGGCTGGTTCCTGCATGGGTGTATGCCAGGGCCTGCAGCGAGGTCAATTCTGGGAGCTCAGTGAGGCAGGCAGCGTTGGCCAACAACATAAACCATGTGACGTTGTCACGCTACCTCAAGCGGAGGGCAGAAGAGGGCAGTGAAGCGGCTAGGTCCCCTGGCTATAACCCGCACAATAGGGTTTTTAACGCAGCGCAGGAGGGAAAGGTCAGGGACTACCTGAAGAGGGCAGCAGCCATTTATTTTGGGCTCACCCCTAATGAGGTTAGAGTTGTGAAAAGGGCTACATAAGTTGTAGGACAGGCACACATGTATGCTATGCACATGCTTTAATTAATAAATATGAACAAATAACATAAACATAAACACACAAATGTACATAAACTTTTTATGACCCCTTCAGGTCAGAAAATTTGCCTTTGAGCTGGCAGTGCACTTCAGCTGCCCATTCCCTGCATCCTGGTCGAGGAAGAGCATGGCGGGGAAGGACTGGTTCACCTCCTTCATGGAGCGCAGTGGCAGCCTCTCCCTTCGGCGTCCAGAGGCCACTAGCCAACAACGGTTGTCAAGTTTCAACCTAAGTAATGTAAACTTGTTCCACCAAAATTTTAAGACAGTGCTGGACCGGCACCAGTTCCAGGCCAAGGATATTTGGAACATTGATGAAACAGGTATTTACTATGAACTTTATTAACATAAAACACAACTATATACACACAACTATATATATACACAACTATATACACACAACTATATTATATACAACTATACTCACACAACTATTTACAGGGGTCACCACTGTCCAGGTGCCAGACCGTGTCGTCGCCCAGATGGGGCAGAAGCAGGTCGGGTCAGTGACCTCAGCGGAGAGGGGGAC
This sequence comes from Gadus macrocephalus, assembly GCF_031168955.1. NCBI lineage: Eukaryota > Metazoa > Chordata > Actinopteri > Gadiformes > Gadidae > Gadus > Gadus macrocephalus. The sequence goes on from NC_082384.1 coordinate 994,031, forward strand.
CCTGGTCACAGTTGCCCTGGCAGGCAATGCTCAGGGCGACCTTGTTCCGCCATTTTTCATCTTCCCCCGTAAGCGGTTCAAAGACCACTTCCTGAGGGGTGGACCCGTTGGCTGTGCTGGCAGCGGCAACCCAACTGGCTGGATGAAGGAGCCAGACTTCCTCCTGTACCTGGCCCACTTCACCAGTCACACCCGTGTGTCCAAGGAGTCGAAGCTGCTCCTCCTGCTGGACAATCACACGTCCCACCTGTCAATTGCAGCAATTGATTACTGCAGAGCCAATGGCATAGTGCTGCTGTCATTCCCTCCCCACTGCACCCACAGGTTGCAGCCAATGGACATTAGTGTCTTCGGCCCCCTTAAGGGGTACGTAAACAGTGCGGCGGACAGGTGGATGAGGAGCCACCCTGGGATAAACATCTCAATTTATGATGTGCCCTCCATCGTTGCTGAAGCCTTACCAAAGGCTGCAACAGTGAACAACATTACCTCCGGGTTCTCAAGTCCAGGGATCTGGCCTTTTAACCCCTCTGCATTTGAGGAAAAGGACTTCGCCGGAGCCTATTCGACAGACCGTCCTCCTCCCCAGGCTTCGGGTGACGAGGTCAGCGCTTCTCCAGGTGCCACTTCAGGTTCATCAGAAGCAACAGAGGATTAAACAAAGGTTAATAATAGATAAGTAAATAGTCCCATAAGTCCAAGTTCATAAAATAAGTCCATAGGGTAGTGGACGGCAGAGAAGCTGTGTTTATAAACATTTATTTAAAAGTGTGTATTTTTTAAATGTGTCCTTTGGCAGGCATGGATGTACCTGATCGAGCTGCCGGGCCTGACGAAGCTGTCCGGCCTGAGGGAGAGGCCGTTGAATTCAGCCCGGACATCGTCCGGCCTTACCCTAAGGCCGGACCTAGAAAGATCACAAAGAGAAGAGGGAGAAAGAGGCAAGTGGAGTTACTCTTGCATCTCATATCTTGTCTGGACTTCCTTTGTCTACAGTTATGTAGACCTACCACATTTAAAGTAATTCAATTATCATTAAAACGTCCAATTTAATGTTTCAGGACAACTGCTATACTTACGGACACCCCGGTGAGGGCTGCTTTAGAGGCGGAAAAACAGGGAACTGTGAAGCAGCGTCGTCCCGCCAAGCAGCCTCCCTCCTCTCGGGCTCCCAAGAAGAGGCTCTTCTCGCCCGCTCCTGAAGCCGCCCCCCTTGCTGGAGTCACCCCTGGTGCCACCTCAGCTGCTCCTCCCACCATCACCTGGCCCGCTGATGGAGTCAGCCCCACCTTAGGCCTAGTTTGTCCTGTTCCGGAGGCAGCAGAGTTCACCACCATTGCTGCCTCTACATCTCCAATTTATTTAGGCCTATCCAGCGAGGACGTCAGCTGCCTCGTGTGCTGCGAGCTCTTCAGCGCCTCGATGCCTGGGGAAGAGTGGGTCCAGTGTGTATTTTGCTATAAGTGGTCGCATGAGGCTTGCACCGACGGGAGTGCACACTACCTGTGTCACCTGTGTGACAAAGAATAAAAATATTCAGCCTACTATACTGTCCATGTGTCTTCACTAGTTTGCAGTGGAAATACTGTAAATGTAGGCCTACAGCACAATTCACTTAACATTATAGACTGATTAACTAACTAACTAACTATGAGGCCTGGGTTAGGCTATGAGTGGGAGCTTGGCTATTAAATATTTTGCAGGGTAGGCCTACTTTTCGTCCATCATGGTAACGCATCAAAAATAACAATGGCTACATTAAATTATGACAATAATAATTTAATTTAGTGGACATGCACACTTAAGAACTGCTGGGTATAAGCTATAGGCTAGCCTTCTACACCCTTGCTCTTGGTCACGACACATGGCTTGCCGATTCATCCTTTTCTCCAGCCATTACCATCCATCAGCTAGAGTGTCAAAGTTCTGCTTATTATAATTTCAACATAATGTTCATGTAAATGTGCAGACAATTACACAATATTTATCAGAAAAAATAAGATTAGCCACTTACCTGTCCACAGAGACTTCGGATGCTTCTGTGCGCCGTGCTGAGCGTGTCGAAAAGAAGTTAACCCCGTGCGGCGCTTGGATACATTTCAGATGTAACAGGTCTCGTGATATGTAACAGGTCTCGTGAGAGAAAATAATTATTTTCTCTCCATTGACACCCATTCATATTTTTCGATCTCATAGGTCCCATGAGCCCTACCGGAAGGGGCGTGACTTCGCCACTCTATGGAGAGAAAATAATTATTTTCTGGTCCCGGTCTTTATATGCCCTGGATTACACATATGTTGTTTGTGGATTTAAAGGATAATTTTTCATGCAAAGAGTTCGACCGTTTATTGTGCAATTGTTCAGATAAAGGCTGTTGAGAAAACACAACGAGAAAGACTACACGGCTCGTATGTGACGTCACGCTCCCTGCGACTGGCGTGGAGAAGACCGACAATCTTCCCATCGGCATAACTGAAACTCTGCACGTGCCCCGACTTATAATGGTTTTCACCTCTTTCGATGCTTTTATCCTCCCCTTGGAAAAAGCGGTGAAGTGGGGCAGAGAGATCGCCATCTCTGTGCCGAATTCCAAGGGCGGGTGTGGTGACGTATATCATATGCGTCGAGAGCAGCGAAGAGCTGTAGTTCACAAAGCGGCCTCACATAAAACCTAAAATTATCAAACTTCTTCACGAACATTTTTAGTTTTCTTTGCATGAAAAATTATCATTTAAATCCACAAACAACATATGTGTAATCCAGGGCATATAAAGACTGGGACCAGAAAATAATTATTTTCTCTCCATTGACACCCATTCATATTTTTCGATCTCATAGGTCCCATGAGCCCTACCGGAAGGGGCGTGACTTCGCCACTCTATACGGCGTATACCTACGTATCACGTAGACTACACCACTGCGTATACCACAATGCAATGCGGTTGTATTTTTCCAGGGGAGAAGAAGAAGCCGAATAACCGCGAAAACTAATACATTTAATGATGGAGTCTCCGGCTTTCGTTTAGAAATGTCAACAATTTCTTTGTGATTTGACATAGAATATTTAACATTCAAAATTAATTAAACAAGGAAATGTAACATTCAACATCAATACAACCTCCAGCTTTCGTCGTGAGTGACCGGTTTGTTTACATGATGTGGGCGCATCTGTCTGCGTCACACAAATACCCGGCGCATTTACTGACGCAAATTACGTTTAGAAATGTTCAGCGTAGTGTCCAAATTCTCGTTCCCTATTCCCTATATAGTGCACTATATCATGTACACTATATAGGGAATAGGGAACGAGTGTATAGGGAACGATTTCGAACACAGCTAATGTCTAATATGAGGAGAATGGGCACTCGCGGGTTAGTTCCGGTTTTCTGGACTGGTTGCAGTAATAATCTCTGACCACGCGGGGCGCTCGTAGGCGAGTCCAGAATGAATGGGAGCCAACAGGGTTTTATCCTCAGAATCCACTTTTCTCACGATGTAATTTTTTGTCAAGTAATTTGAAAGTTGCTATCAAAAGGTGGGGCTAAGATAATAAACTCAGCTGAATATTGCATTTTTTAAGGTCACGTATCTGTTCTAAAAAGGCGTTAAAAACATGCAATGACGTCACACATTGTCATACTGTCAGAGGTACTGCTTTACGGCAGTTTCTAAAGCACTTCCCTTTTCCCGCAACGATAACACCAGCTGTTGGAGGTAAGGCTTTTTTTTGCTTAATACCCTAGTTACAGAGTTTTAGTGAGCTAATGTAAAAAAAAGAAATGCGCGAATGTTTTCCATATGTATGTTACTTACAGAGAGTGTTTTTTCTAATCCTCACTAGTGCCGATGATAAAGCATTTTTTTTTAGTAACGATTATGAGCCATTTCTTTCTCCTAAAATAAAAACCTGGATTAGAATCATAATTTTAAAGGTCCCATGACATGAAAATCTCACTTTATGAGGTTTTCTAACATAAATATGAGTTCCCCTAGCCTGCCTATGGTCCCCCAATGGCTAAAACTTGCGTTTGGTGTAAAACGAGCACTAGCTGTTCTGCTCGCCTTTGAAAAAACGGAGGCTCAAGTGCGCTGATTTGGAATGTCTGTATTCATGACATCACCAAGAATCTCAGCTCCTCCCCTTACTCTGCCTGGCCCGCCCAGAGACGTTGGCCCGCCAATGAGACTCGACCGTGCGAGCGCCACATGTGTGTCTGTGTGTGTGTGTGTGTGTGTGTGTGTGTGTGTGTGTGTGTGTGTGTGTGTGAATACACACACTGTAACGCAAGTGTTTCTTGGTTGGTTCTTTGACGTGTCTTGTATTTCCACAACGAGACAGTTGTGGGGGTTATCTGAGCCATGGTTGAGAAGGAATTGGGGGAAAGGAACTTTGGCTTTGACTCGCTGAAGTACATGAACTGCGACATGCCGCCGGTTGCCGCGAGGCACCATCGCCCGGCAGCGGGCAGCCGGCAGCAGAAGGCGCCCGGTTCAGTCGACTTCAGGTTGATGTGAAAGTGGAAGAACCAGAGACGTTGCAGAACCCGACAAAGTCATTTGTGATTCATAATATCGTCTGGAGGCGCACACAGCTTTTGGCCGTGATAATATGTATTAAATGATATAGATTTCTATGTATTATGATATTATTTAGATATAGAGCTCCAGGACTGTAACGCAAGTGTTGTACACTTCCTTGTTATTTGGATAACCGTTCTGCTTTTGATGTTATGGCGCATAACACGTCGGACTCTCGTCTCTGGTATTTCTACAACGAGACTCGTATTGGGGGTTATCTCAGCCAGGGTTGAGAATGAATTGGGGGGAAGGAACTTTGGCTTTGACTCCCTCAAGAACATGAACCACGACATGGAGGAGAAAGGGATTGTTGGCAGCGAATGTCTCCCGCTTGAGACCCGCTGAGGGACCACCGCCGGAGGCAGAGGTGCCTAAGCGCTGCCCGGCAACGATCCCTTTCTCTTCCTTGTCGCGGTTCAGTCTACTTCACATTGATGAGGACGTTGAAGAACCAGGAACGTCGGAGAACCCAACGCGGTCCTTTGAGATTCATAATATCGGCTCACACAGCTTTTGGCCGTGATAATATATATTATATGATATAGATATCTATGTAGGCTATATCATAATATTTAGATATAGAGCTCCAGGACTCCCGTGTGTGAATATTTACAGAACATGGCTAAAGGCTGTGTGCGCCTCACCATTGCGATGCATCCACTGTAAACAGAGGGCATGGTACCGTGGCTGCAAGCTGCTCAGGGCCACACCCCCACCCTCCTCCTTGACCCGCCTCGCTCCTCATTTGCATTATAGCTACGGACACCAAAACAGCGCATTTGGGGGAAGCTCAATGTGCGACTGGCTCGTGCGAGTGGCTGTAACTCTGCACCATGGCTGAATTTCGGGAACGTCTTTGAATACTGTGTTAGTTGCCCACTAATACCTATATTAAAGAATACATAAAATAGCATGTCATGGGACCTTTAAGGCTGCATCAATTTAGTTTACATCAGTAAACAATCTGCTAGAGAGCAGTGTTCTGTTGTACTCCTCCTCAGGCCTCTTCCTTTCTTGATCTCTACAGTTGGACCTTGATGCTGTGACAACGGACAAGTCTTCTTCCTCTGTCCTTTTCCCCTGCCTCTGTTCAGTATGTTCAGTGTTGTTAAATCATTTCTCTTTTTTTTTTTACTATTCTTATTGTGTTCTTGTTAGTGTGATGTTTGAATAAACTTGCCTGTTGCAATGTTGGTATAATGTTTGCATAATTACTGTTATACAACTGTTACTGTTTCAATGTGACCCAGACCATGTTTCTCATTTAACAAACATGTGTAGCTTATAATGTGTTGCAGGGCAGAGCAATTATATTCAATGGCTTTAAACAAACCCATCTGTAAAGATCAGTGAATGCATGGAAATCAATGACAAGTGGTGTAGATGGTTTTCCCTCTGTGCAAGGTCATTAGCCCAAGTCCTACAAAAAAATAACGACTGTAATAGCAGATGTTGAAGTTGTTAAATCGTTAACTAACCATTTGTATGGAACAATCTGTTAAGGTAAGTTAAGTGCTTGAGTCTCGACACTTTAGAGAATGTCTAGCGCGCAACTTGAATAAGCCATGTGCGATATTACCCGGGCTCCAGCGCAACTTTCCTTACCAGGTGAAGCCTCAGGTAGCCTAGGACCATTCATACAGCAACCCAGTCGCCAAGAAAAAACGTTGACGGTGTACGTTTCCATGAACACTGGAGACGTAGCATTTCAACGTAAAAAATAGCGTGTTATGCCTACAGTATCCACGCGTGCCGCTGTGGAGGCGGGTTTCGGGGTTTGGGTTTCACGGCTTTCGCGGCAAATTGTGGACACGATTGTTTAGGGGGGGGGGGGGAGGTAGACTGTTGTTGACCGGGGAGGGGGGGGGGGGGGGACACGTTTGTTGAGGGGGGGGGGGGGGACACGATTGTAGGGGGGGGGGGGGAACACGTTAGTTGAAGGGGGGGACGGACGATGACACGTTTGTTGAGGGGGGGGGAGACACGTTTGTAGGGGGGGGGGGGGCACGCTCGACAACGAGAGTTGGTTTTTATTGAACGCTCGACAACGAGAGTTGGTTTTTATTGAACGCTCGACAACGAGAGTTGGTTTTTATTGAACGAGTCTTCAACACGGAACAGCTGCACGAAACGATGGTCACGTCACTCTCGGTGACGGTGTCGACAACAATGAACACACGAACAATGTTAATTGAACAACACAAAACCACATAACATCCCGAACCCATCAACCCCACTTAATCCTAACAACAAAACAAGTTAACAAAAGCCCCATTTGTCAACTGACAACCCCAATTCCCAGAATCCCCCGCGGCTCCGGAACACGGCGTAGTTTATATTAATCTTTATTATCTGAATGGGAAATGCAATATTTTAGGACAGATACACCATTAAACGCGTTTCTAATGACATTTCTAGCGAGAAATGTACATTTTCCTTACATAATCTTCAGTCAGTGAATGTGTATGATCTTTATTAATCTTTATTATCTGAATGGGAAATGCAATATTTTAGGACCGATTCACCGTTAAACGTGTTTCTAATAACATTTCTAGCGAGAAATATACTTTTTACTTGCATAATCTTCAGTCAGCGATTGTGTCTGATCAAATATCATTAATCTCCTGAGGGTGGTATTCTATTTTTTTTCAACGGGGCTGCATCCAGTCACTTGACCGTCATGGTTGCTATGGTGGTTGCTATCGACCGCCCCCTCTAATCCTAACATGGCTCTAAAAACCACGCGGCAAAGGAGCTGCCGTAAATTGTGTTGTTTTTGTCGTAAACTGGGGTCAGACGGTTAAAAAATAGACAGATATTCCGAGGTATCCTTAAAAGGCAGCTTGGATGTTTTTATTTTCTGTAGTTTAGACTTCTTCTATAACCTATTTTTGAAAGCAAAACACCAAGTTCATTGATTTAACGAGGCAGGGTTATTTGAAACAATTTATTCAATAAATATTTGTGAGAGGTCATTCCTTCTCCTGAGTTTGCTTCCTATTTATGTCTAGTGTACACCCCTACTGTCCAAAAGCATCCCCCCCCCCTCCCCATATGGATTTGGAGAGTTGTTGCCACGTCCCAGTGGTGGAAGTATCATATAATATGAAAGAGGGCATTCAATTATACTACAATGATCAATTAGGAGGCCGAAGCCCTAAATGAAGTGATGCAATAGGTGACTGAGGCGAGAACATTTAAGTAAACTGTACCTTGGGGTCTCTTATATATCAAAGGGGGTTTCAAAGGACGCATACGCTTCAACCTGTGGCTCCAGCCCTACAGGAAATGACTCCGCAAGTGCTCCATCTCGTTGCACCTGCACCCAGCGGCTCGCTTGCAAGATTTTGGCCTGAAGTTCTTCCCAGACCTATACCCTAACAGTCCAACATGCATATCTGAGAATCAGGCCTCTCTTCAATAATGACAAAATGTTATGAGAGAAATACAGATTCACTTTTTGTTATCTCATAAGCGGCGTGGTGCCGGCTCCGTTTGACCTTTTGACCCCAGACTTCAAAGACGTGGCCACAGGCCAGCTGTGTCTACACACATTAAGCCACAAATGTACACCTCCATCCCGCAAAAAATGGGGCCTAGAAACTAACCTCTGTCTTATGTACATTGACTGTACTGTTGGAGGTCACGCCCCTTTTCCGGCCTTTTCGAGATAGCTAGGGATGCTAAAATGTTTACACACATTTCCCGGGGCCCCGAGAACGACATATCCAAGATTTGTAGTTCTAGCCCATAGAGAAAAAAAGTTTTCCCAAATGGACTGTCATTTGGACAAAGCCCCTTCAGAAGTGTTGCCTGCGAGACCTAATGGTTCAGAATGTTGTGGAAAAACAGTTTTTGAGATAGGAAGGTCCTACCGCCCTGAAATTTGAATACCATATTCTAGGGCCTAACTGGGACCCCTGCACCGAAACTTGGCCCGGTTGGACCCCGAGTGCAGGAAGGGGGGGCCTGGACTTTCATAATCTTTGCTCGGTGAATGTAAAGGATGTTTGGTCGGATGTTATGACGAAGAATCATAATGTGAATGGGAATATTCTATTAATGTCTTGATATCATCTTTCGTCTCAACACTTCTGCTGCAGCCGCTTAAAGTCTCACTCCGAGAACCTTAAAATATGAATCAATCCATTAGAAGTATGAAAATATCTTCCCGGTCGTGCAACAGGGCAAACAAGGTGTCCTTTGACATCTACGTTTCGAGACGATTGCAACAGTGCCACACATGCTCGCCCTCTTGCTACACCGGGATCATGTCCTAGACCTAGGTGTACCATGTAAAATACATGTTACCATTAGCTAGAGTGTCATGCTTGGTGTCATTGGACTCAGCTCAACGTGTAGATGCTAAATAACATGTCATTTGTCAAAAACAATTATCGGGAAGCAAATCAATAGCTGCTCATTATTGATTAAGGCCTCCAATTTTGACAGCTAATTACTACCATTAAACATGTTCGAATATGCTCATGTGTGGCACCGTTGCAATCGCCTGGAAGCGTAGATGTTGAAGGACACCTTGTTCGTCCTCCTACGCCACCGGGAAGATATTTACATGCTTCTGATTGACTAATGAATTGATTCAGCTATTCCCCCAGAAGTCTGGGGTCAAAAGGTCAAAAGGAGACGGCACCAGCCCCGTTGAAAGAAATAGAATACCACCCAACACACTCAGGAGATTAATGATATTTAAATTATTATGACCATGAAGTCTTTATTTGCATGGGTTTACATTTCGTTCTGTGTAGCATGGAAAAATCGGAGAAACACTCCCATTCAGAATGCATTGGTTTACATTTCGTTCTTTGGAAAACGGTTCTTTAGTAATAATATTTGAGGGATTTTTTTTTTTTTGGTTTTAGCAGCGAAATGCACCGTGTGCGTGTGTGTGTGTGTGTGTGTGTGTGTGTGTGTGTGTGTGTGTGTGTGTGTGTGTCTGTGTCTGTGTGTCTGTGCGTGCGTGTGCGTGTGTGTGCTTGTGTGTGTGTGCGTGCGTGTGTGTGTGTATAACACGCTATTTTATGTTGAAATGCGACGTAATCCAGTGTTCACGAAACGTACACTGTCAACGTATGCTTTTGCCGACTGGGTTGCCTCTCAGATATACGTGTTTCTAACAAGATGATATCATTAAAAGTTACATAAAGTAACAGTTTAATAACACAAACGCAGGAAGCACGTGAGCTGCTAGTTTAGCGAAAGCAGCCTAACAACCTGACGTCGTTGAAACATGCGAGCGAGCCGATCAAATCCTAATAACTATAAAACTAAAGATCAGACACAATCACTGACTGAAGATTATGCAAGTAAAAAGTATATTTCTCGCTAGAAATGTTATTAGAAACACGTTTAACGGTGAATCGGTCCTAAAATATTGCATTTCCCATTCAGATAATAAAGATTAATAAAGATCATACACATTCACTGACTGAAGATTATGTAAGGAAAATGTACATTTCTCGCTAGAAATGTCATTAGAAACGCGTTTAATGGTGTATCTGTCCTAAAATATTACATTTCCCATTCAGATAATAAAGATTAATATAAACTACGCCGTGTTCCGGAGCCGCGGGGGATTCTGGGAATTGGGGTTGTCAGTTGACAAATGGGGCTTTTGTTAACTTGTTTTGTTGTTAGGATTAAGTGGGGTTGATGGGTTCGGGATGTTATGTGGTTGTGTGTTGTTCTATTAACATTGTTCGTGTGTTCATTATTGTCGACACCGTCACCGAGAGTGACGTGACCATCGTTTCGTGCAGCTGTTCCGTGTTGAAGTCTCGTTCAATAAAAACCAACTCTCGTTGTCGAGCGTTCAATAAAAACCAACTCTCGTTGTCGAGCGTGCCCCCCCGCCCTACAAACGTGTCTCCCCCCCCTCAACAAACGTGTCGTCCCCCCCCCCCCCCCTTTCAACTAACGTGTCCCCCCCCCCCCCCCCTACAATCGTGTCGTCCCCCCCCCCCTCCCCGGTCAACAACAGTCTACCTCCCCCCCGCCCCTAAACAATCGTGTCCACAATTTGCCGCGAAAGCCGTGAAACCCAAACCCCGAAACCCGCCTCCACAGCGGCACACGTGGATACTGTAGGTATAACACGCTATTTTTTACGTTGAAATGCTACGTCTCCAGTGTTCATGGAAACGTACACCGTCAACGTTTTTTCTTGGCGACTGGGTTGCATATAGGAGCAAGCAAGAACGTTACCTTTTTCTGTCCTTGGGAAACGAAAAAAAGGACAATCCGTTTCCACTGTTAGTGCAGTTTATCATTGCACATTTACGAGGCATTTCTTTTTTAAACTATCTTTATTTTCGAAAAATAGACAATGACAGATGTAATTATATTGAGCGGGACATTGACTGTATTATTTAAGGTGGTCATACCGTACCTACCATGTATATAACACATTGAACATTGAACACAAGAAATGGAAGAAATTCCATTCATGCACTTTCACCATACATAGGGCCTACTATCTAAAAAATAAAAGGGCCTGCAGGAAAATATAAATACAGTACGCAAAAATTTAGTTCGACGGAAAGTCGAAGTTAACACGTTTCTGATTGCGCTTCAGCTTCAGATACCGTCAAGAGGGGTCTCTGGTCGTAATCAGTCGCAAGTCCGTCCCTGACCAATCAGCATTCATTAGCAGAATGCTAGCGTGTATGGCCAACAACGGCCCAAACTGTAAGAAATCGAAAGGACATAAGTACTCATTAATTTGACTTTTGAACCATAATCGATATTGAACTTGCGGAATCTACAATAAAATGTGCGATATTTCAACGACAAGCAGGTGAAAGAGGCATAATTTGCCGTCTAGCCCCATAGACTCCCATTCAATCTGGACTCGCCCGCGATCACCCCCAGTGGATGTCTCATGGAACTACAACCAAGATCGGTACAATGGGGCGTATAGGAAGTGCCCAGGCTCTTCGTAGACGGGCTCTGCTTCTAGTTCGTATGTGTCGGGTCCATGGTCACCAATGGAGATTATTGATACGCTCCGAAGTTTGGCCGATGATGTGGAGAACAATCGTGTTGAAGACACAGATGCAGTAGATAGAGTGCGTGTTCTGGGAGATAGGATGGACGACTTATCCTCACTGGTAAGTTTTGACGCCAGTGTGGTAAACAGAAAGATTTCCCAAGTGCTACAGGCACTGGGTGCGAAACATAGGGTCGGGAGACCCGCCGTGGAGATACCCTTGGAGGCAATAGAAAGTGACGTAGTTCCCGCCCAGACGCTGATTGGCTGATACGTTTCCCACTTTGCATATTGACTTTTTGGAAAACGTTTTGCAAAACGTTTTGCCAAATCTTTTGCAAAGCGTTCGTTTTACGGATTGAAATGTCATTTGAATATCACAACACATGGAGCTTGGCGAAGCGGATTGCAATCACGGGGACGCTATAGCTTTTCAATTTGAAAAAAGGAACTCAAAGAATTTGACAAAATGTTATTCTATTTTTATTGTTATAACTTTTGCAAATTTAATTGAGGATTGCATTGTCACTTTGCATATTAAAATACACTTTGAATAACGTATTTACAAATTACATTACTTATTACTTATAAGTAATTATAAGTAATTACTTATTGAATTGCAAATTGCATTGCCATTTGAATTTTGCTGCATATATGCTTCCATAATTAGAGGCAAAAAGTCTTATATCTAGCATTCACCGCGAAGTTGTG